>NW_010972671.1:429080-491507 GCF_000737465.1 Haliaeetus leucocephalus
GGGGGGGAACAACAAAAACCACAACAACAACAACAAAAAAAAAACAACAGGCAAATGTGACTGTATTATCTCTCCAGGGTCTCGAACTCCCATAATCATTATTCCAGCAGCCACGACCTCTTTAATAACGATGCTTAATGCAAAGGACCTTCTGCAAGATCTGAAGTAAGTAGCTGATTAGAACATGCTATATAAAAAAACTGTTTTCAGATATGAAGGTGTACTGGTACCAAACTAGTAATTAAGCAAGAGGGAGTATCTACTGTCTCACAATAAGCTAGTTTTACAAACCAGTGTATAAAAGAAATCAATGCCTCTTGAATAGCAGGAAAAAAGCGAAAACTTCTTTTCAGAGCTTTTGCGCTGTTGTGACCTGTGGGCCAAATAGGCAGACTGATAAGAAAGTCTTACAGTACCGTTTCTAATGTCTATAGTGGTTTTCTTTTACATAACATACATGCACACCTGTGCAACTGATCAATGAACCCTTACAATGGAAGAAGACTTAGAGAAGATGAGCGAGGGCATTGTGCTCATGGAGCTCAGAAAAGATTTCGGGGAAACAACCACAGTTACTGTAAAGGGGAAGTCGAGTGGAGGGTGGCCTCTGTTCTATCTAAATAAATGACTGTATCAGCTGAGCAGGTCAGTTGGTTGTGTAAATAAAGAATTCTTTTAAAGTTCACATATAACAAAAATAAGAATAAAGCATTGTCATTAAGTATTGATGCAAATTCATTCAGGGAATTAATGAGTTGCTAAAACTTGTTTATTGCATCACACATCTGATTCTAAGGTTTAATTCATTATGGCTGAATGCAATCAACATTACAAATTACTTTCTTTGTGGTAAGGTAAAATTCACTGTTAAGGTAAAACAAAAATAACCCCCAAAAAACAAACCACCAAAAACCCCATCTTTCTGCTTGTCCAACAGATCATGGTATTTAGAGTTGCCTATCGGTTAATACCAGTTAATTTTTCTGAAACAGGCAGTCTTTTTCACAGAGGAATACACTGTTATAGATGGTCTGCAATGGTGTGTTGAAAAAAGGGGGAGCTCTTCTTTCTTCCACCTCAGCATTTTGCTTGTCCTTTATGAGACTATACACTGCTTTTCTTCAAAAATAGGCTGTCCTTATTGTGGTGCTACAGCTTTCACTGGAGTTGCCCTAGAATTTTTTAAAACTGCTGTGAGATACCAGATGCCTTCTGATCTCCAGCTATTTCTAGTTCCTAGACTACGGCCATATATCATCAAAGATCCAGTAAGCGTATTGGACCCTTGGTGCCTCTTCCGAAATATTTAATCAGAGATAAGGCTGGCTTTTAACGTTATAGCTTAATGTGCAAGCAGTAACTGGACTGATAGAATTGTGTTGACAGACAGTGTTGCTTGTTTATGTGGGGTTTTTCTGTTTAAGAAAAAATTTCACCACTACAAGCCCTGGATTTTACATCTATGTAATTTGTGACTTTCTGGTACAGGAATACCTATAATGGAATAAAGCACCAATATGTCATGTCTAAGTATGTATGTGCTAGGAGGCTTGCACTGTTTTCAGCTCCACTGCGGTAGAGCTACAGTTAACTTCTCGAGATCTGCCCCAAGAGGACGCTGATCGTTAGAGTGCAAAGAACACGATCCAGGAAAAAATGAAATTATGTTTAAGGGTTGAAAGGAGGACACTGATGTAATTAACAAGTGTGAAAGACAAACTGAAGAAGCAAGGTATGTTAATGAATCAGAAGTGCAATAGCAGAATTTAGAAGAGCAAAATATTAATTTAGCCATGACAGTTCTAGCATGCTTCTAGAAAATACGCCACCTGGCCTGTTGGGTTTTTTGGGTTTTTTTTTGTTGTTTTGTTTTTGGTTTGGTTTTGGGGTTTGTTTTTTTTTTTCATTCAAATTTATGCAAGTAGTTTGTTTAGGAATGGCTGCAGGGTTTCTTTTTACTGTTCAGGTATGCAGAGTGTAGAACTAGCCTTGATGTAGAGTGTGATTGATAGATATGTGATGGTTTTCCAAGGAAAGAAGACTTACCTAATTTCTGCCTCTAAGTCACTGCTACCTTTAACTCATTCCCCACTTTCAG
Organism: Haliaeetus leucocephalus; assembly: GCF_000737465.1. Classification (NCBI taxonomy): domain Eukaryota; kingdom Metazoa; phylum Chordata; class Aves; order Accipitriformes; family Accipitridae; genus Haliaeetus; species Haliaeetus leucocephalus. The sequence goes on from NW_010972671.1 coordinate 431,179, forward strand.
CTAAAATTGACAGAAGAGTAGAGATTTGGAAGACACATGTCATTGCCACAAGTTTTGGAATAAAGAAATATTGTCCAGATAGAAAAGACATATCCAAATTAATACTCCCTCCCTTACCCCTGTTGAGGAAGGTGCAGGTAGACTTGAATTTCTTGTATTTCTAGAGGTAATCAGTCTGCTTGTATTAGCCATCAGAGTACGTCAATGATAGCACAAGGAGAAGGGACTTTTGGAGCTGGAAGAGTAAGAGCCATTGCAGGGGAGACTGCTAAGTGTAGGAGAACCCTGGGAGAATGAGGCCCCCAGGACTGTTAAGGTATGGAAGCTGTGATACTTGGGCTGTTTACACGGCAGCTTTCTTCCATGCCTGATACCTGAGGCAACACGGTTCTATGAAGTGTGTGATAATAAAGAATGAGTATTTGGGTCTCATAAATAAAACCAACTTTTGCTATTCCCTCCATTTAAATCTTTCTTTAAACAAAACAAGGAACAAAGCTGTAATTGTAGTGGGAGATCAAACCACTTAAAATCAAAACTTACAGTCATAGCTGGGAATCCCTGTCTTCTAGGATAGTTTTTGTCTAGTGTGCTGGATGTTTTGGTTTTTTTATAAGTAACTGGACTGCAATGCATTGTCACTTTGGATGTGAGAAAAAGTAATTGTGGTATCATTGACAGATATTTTAGGTTGTTTGTTGTAAAATAAACAGGATAGTCTTCATCCAGTACTATGGTAGGCATTAAATTCAATTGTCAAGGACTGAAAGAAACTTACTCATTATACCAACGTTTTTAGTAAGCCTTTTCATAGCTTCGTAGTATGTTGGTGTTATTTTTCTTGCCAAATTTGGCTGACATTTATATGATGCTTAGCATCTTTAATTCATCACTAATGTTATGCTCTCTTTTGAGGTAGAGAATGGGGAAAGCGGGAATGCTATCATGAGTAGAATCATATATAATGATAAACCAGAAGCATATTACTGGTTTAAGATTTTTATTTTTTAAGATACCTGATTTGTCTGTTGGGTATATATGTTGCAACTTAGTTTTTTTAGGGGGACATTTCTGTATATAATAGTAATATATATAATCCATATGCTGTATAATATGCAAATATTCTTGATAACCTTTTTTGGAAAGTTATTTTTCTAAAGAATTCAAGTATAAGATAAAAAAAGAAGAGTTTCTAAAATACTAAAAAGATATCATTTCAATTAAAATCAGAACTGCAATACTTCATGGTATACTGTGAAGCTTCTTAAAAAGTATTTCATATAATACACTTTATTCTTATTCAATATCTGAATGCAACACTGAATATCATAATTATTGTGTAAAATCTGGCTCTCCAGACTAAGTATTGGAGAATATCTGAAGCTAGGCTTTTCAGAGGCAATGCTTCTGCTTTACATGGAACAAAAGCAAGGCAGGAATTACATCAGGCAGATGTAAATGATTAGATTATGATTATGTATTTTTATTATGATGATGCTTTTACTCATTATGTGTTTCACCATATGTGGCCAGGCAACTCGCTGGGATTTATCCAGCTTTGATATCAAGCTATCTGAAAAGATTCAGGGATGATGTATTACAAAAAAAAAAAAGCTTTGTTCTCTTGCAAAAACAGGTGATATTGTAATCTAACAAAAATATTGAGAGGGTTGTAAAAATAAGTCTCCAATTCTAAACACAATCAAATGTATATTACAATGATCTCAGTTACTGTCCTTCATTGGAGTTGCCTTATTCTCTGTCCATGCATTTTTCAGTATGCCTGAGTTGGGGGCCAGAAAGTACTGACCTGACCTCAGTAAAAGTGTTTTAAAGTTAATGCTAGCAATTGATATGAGTTTAGAGCTTAGACATGAGCAGCTCTGGCAGTTCAGTGGATAGTACCTTACCAGTTACCTCCCATCATTTGATCTTGTTCAATCGCTTGCCTGTCACCTTGGGACAGGAACCTGCTGTCTTTGTAAAATGAGTGAGCACCGGTTTTTGTGTGGATAATGATTTTGGCAATTAACAGCAAGAGAATGAAGTGCTATTAATTTCCTAGTAGGGGTAAAAAAATGGATTCTAAGTAGATACAGATTTTTTTAATTATTTTTTTTTTACTAGGGAATAGTAATCTGGAGAAGCAACAAAAAAAATGTAAGCTCTGGCACAGTCAGGTTTCAGAACAGATTTCTAGTGTGGTGGATGATTAAAAAGGTGTCAAGTACAAATGTGTAGTTAAGCCACCCACTATAGCATTGTGGCAAATAATTCCCAAGAGAAGATGGGGATTTTGGTGATTTCTTTAATACTTAGATTTCTTATGCTTATCTTTTATGTCCAGGTAGCAAGGGAGTAAGCCATAATTATATCTGTAATCATACAGTAATTTCTACTGATTCTCAATTCTTGAGCACATGGCTTTTATTATACTTACTGAATCAATGGTTCCCGGAAATGCAAGCATATATTTCATAAACTTTCTGTAAGCTGTCATTTATTCCTGTACTCTGTGTACATATATGTAAGCCTTTCCTTCAGTGCTTTCTTTATGACAATTATCTTCTCTACTGTTCCGTGTGAATCTGCTCATTGATATTTTTTTCTTTGGAAAATTCAGATAAGATATTTTATGTTCTCTCTTGGAGAAATGTGTTCAAAAATGTTCAGATTTTTACAGTAAATAAAACTGAAGCTGTTGTCTAGAAGATGCATAACTGAGGCACAACCCAATGGTGCCTTGATGGCTGTTAACGCAGTTTCTAGCCTAAATGGAGAGAAACTGTCAATTAACTAGTGTTGAAATGAATTCTTAAACACAGAAACATTTAAAGCTAGAAGTAGAATTGAGAATGCCTGTTCCAGCCAAATTTGATGGGTCTTGGATACAGTGGTGAAATTGTTAGACTGTAGAATAGCAATATTGCTTCTTGCCTAATTTGGCCTGGGGTGGCTAGGTTTCCTGTTTCCATTTAAAATATGTTTCCTTCCTCACATTACAAATTAAATTGAAAATGTGACCTTTTAGATTGCTGTTCATATGAATATTTGATTATCGCTGTAATGTACATATGGCTGGATTTTATTTACATATTCTGTAAGAGTTTGTTCTCATTTAGTGCATGGGACATGTAATAAAGAAATTCTTTTCAAGCACTCCACCTTTTTAGGTGATCCTGGCTTTTCATATAGACCTTGTCACTTGGGTAAAAGATATTTGAGGAGGATTTTTTTGTAATTTTTTAAAATTTTAAAAAAAAAGGCAAACCAAAAACCATTTTATTTCCATCTTTCCAGCTGAGATTCCTTAATTCTGATGGGTGAGGAGAGACTCATGAATGGTGTTCTTAAAAGCTCAAGACCACCAAGCAAATCCTCATTTTAAGTTATAAAATACAGTTTCCTATCAGTTAGTATTGGCAAAGCCAAGCCTGCAACATGTTGGCAGGACAGGCCATTAGGTATGCTCATGATTAAAGTTGTACCTCACTTTTGAGTTTTTAAATTAATGACTTGACTAGAAATACTTAATTCTGATTTCATGTTTAGTAGCTTTTTCCAAAGTAGAACTGTGTTGAATGCTTCTGTCTGTAGCACGCAATTGTATGTGTCAGTCGGTTGCGGTAGATAAAATATGTGTTGATATTAACTGGTTTGTAATTACTTCAATTATTGGTGAAATCACTGTCTTAACTTTTTTTATAATATTCTAGGCATCCTAAGTGTACTTTTTCCCAGTGTATCCTGTATAGCTTTTCTGTCTGTATTTTCTTTAGAATGGTGGTGTCTTACATGTACTAGACAGATAAGTATAATTTAATTTGTAGCTTATCACTTAACATCTGTAATGCTTTTTCTGTATTTGCAATACTAGTCAACTTTAATGCACTATTCATAGTCTTTTGCAGTTTTGTTTTTTTTTAATTTTCCGGTGCAGTTGTATGTGTTTGGACGCACACTTCAGAAATTCATTGTGACTTTCTGGTTTTGAAATACTGTTAAATCATGAAGAGTATAGGGGGGCTTCATCTGTTTATTTATGTTAGCAAAGTAAAATAGTTTTGCTTGAAGGTTTATTGACAGTTTCCACATGCTGCCTTAAAACTTTTTTTTTGTTAGGGGTGCCCCCCCCCCCCAAATGCCATCTTCTCATTGGATATAAGATGTTAGCAGAAACTAGTATTTTCAAGTTGACTGAATAATGAATTTTTCCTCATATTTCATTTTTCATTCCTTTTTTCTATTTTTCCAGCAATAGAAAGTGCAGTCTGCCTGTTTAAGGACAATCAAATTGTTTTTTAGTATTCAAACAGAAATAGGTTGAAGAGAACAAATAGAAATGGTGCAAACAACTTACCTGAAGAATGTAGTAAACTTTTAAAAAGCCCCGCCTGTACTATAATGAAGAGAAATCTTAACAATTATGTAGAGTACTACGATTTTAAAATGTAGCACCAATACTGGTGAGAACTTTTGCAGTTAGGTGAAACAGTGTTTCTTTTTATCAGAAGTTTTAGAAAAGAAATGTAAGGGCAAACAGTGTTAGTGGTGCAGCTGGGTGGTTCTGTATAGAATATTAGGAGAACATAGGTCTGAGCTCTGCTCTGTTGCTGGCCTAGCAGGTGTTACTGGTCACACCAGTTCACCTTTCTGTGACACAGTTTTAGTTCTATAACATGCATGATTTTGTTATCTTTCCTTTTGACAAAACCCACTGAGATTCATCAGTAAAAAGGCTCACGCTACTCTCACATTTCTGATGCCAATTTTGAGAACTGTTCTGTATATGTTATTTTATTATTGCCATAAAGAAGAGACTCTTGAAATGGAATTGTTATGTTTGTTTATTTTTCAGCCCCCACTTAAAAAACAAAAGATCTGTAATTCATTTGGGGAGCTTTGCATCTTAAGCATTTATTTGTGTCATACAGATATTACATAAGACATGAGGATCACATCATCCTTATTTTCTGAGCACTTAATCTATCAGAGAAGCCATTTAGGAAAAAAAAATTATAGAGTTGTTTTATCATACATCGTAGTAACCAGATGAGTCATTGATAATGTAAAATCACTGTCATCCAAAAAAATAAAACCTCACTCAAAAACCTTTTGACCCAAAATCCCAGCTTTCTTCAAAAAATATAATTCTGATGGCTCCAAGAGCAAGAGCTCTAAAATTTGCTCCAGGAAGCAATCGTTAGTGCCCAAGCTTCCTCACATTACCCTTGATCACTAAAAATAATGAGTTATAGCCATTTAGCAGGTTGTGATCTGGCTCCTCATCTGCAAATGATTGGGTAGGGTCGGCAGGGAGTGCCACAAATGTATGAGAACAGGTCAGGCTGTAGTTTTGAGAGGCAGAGGACCTTTTAGTACAACTGTTTTTATCATAAGGGCTTATGAAATATTATTCTTATATTTTTTGCTGTTCTGAATGAGTAGTGATAGATGCTTGGCATAGTGAAAATGAGATGGCTTCAGTGACTGTTGCCAATAATGCAATGTTCTGATAAAGTTGCTACTTTTCCTGCTGATTATATCAAATAAATTGCTTTTGTCTACTGAATGTTTTTTTATTCCCCAAGGTTTGTACCATCAGATGAGAAGAAGAAACAAGGCTGTCAACGAGAGAATGAAACTCTAATACAGAGAAGGAAGGATCAGATGCAGCCTGGGGGAACTACAGTCAGCGTTACTGTACCTTATCGAGTAGTAGACCAACCTCTGAAACTTATGCCACAAGACTGGTAAAACAGATTTCTCCTTTACAAAATTTCTTAACCAGGAGAATGCAGAATTTGGAGGGGACCAATAAAATGCTACTAAATTCACTAAAAAGTGAAGATACAGATATAAGAATGGATTGGATTGTTAACTGTGAAGGAGTCTTTTCTGCAGGTGAAAATAATATGAAACTAAACTTATTTAAAAAGTCTTAAGAAATCACAGCACTCTACATTCTAACAGTGTGAGCAGCACAACTAATTTTATTTTTATAGGTTTGCCAGAAATGTTGCAGAAATTCAAATAGGAATACTCATATTAATTTTCTGGTTTGTGATAGTGTAGTGTGCGAGTCACTGAATCATAAGCTGAGAGGAAAATCCTGCTTTCTTTTGTGCTTTCCAAATGAGAGTGTGTTGGCAAGATGTGTTCACAGGCCTTCAGCATCTGACATTCTAACTTTTTTAATAGTTTAAGAAAGAAAGCAAGCACATCAGACAGTAAAGACTGAACTATGTTTTCAGTATTGAACCAGTTTCATTAAATTGGATCCAATGATGGAAGATTACTTCTGAAGGGAGAGCCCCAGTTGGGGAAAAGAAATCATAGGTAGCTTTTACTTCTAAGAAAAAGCTGGAAAGATTAATTTGTCTGTAGCCCATTTTTTGATGCTATGAAAACATATTTTTCTTTGAGCAGGAAAATTCTGGAGAAACATATTTTTGTTATTTGAGGTAATGAATTAGGCAAAAATGTTATTTCTTCCTCATAAGTGTGAAGATTTTAGACACACACGATGACATTTTTGGTGGTTTAGTAACTTCCAAAGTAGATTTTACTGGAGAGGAATATTTTGAAAAAGTTCTGTTCCTAAATTAATTGTTCTTTCTGTTGAGAACTTGAACTAGTCAGAAATCTGTGGGCTTGAAATTTTAAATATCAAATAGCACTTAATGTTTAATGATCAAACCTTTATGAACCATCTGAAATGGATCCTAAAGTGCTTCTGACCAAAGAGATCAAGTGAGGTGGTTCTTTTAGTTTGTTTTTATCCAAGGGGGAGTCAGATATTAGTATCTAGAAATTAACATGTTGCTGCTGTGGGGTTGGGTTTTTTTGGTTTGGTTTTTACTGTTAGCCATTACAAAACCTGTAACACCATTTTAAATGGCAAAGCTTTAGTCTGTCCTTTAAAAAAAACCAAACAAAAAAGACCCCCAAAACTCCACCTTGATTAATCTCTTCCATTTGGGATTTGGTAGACTTTACAATGAGTTAAATTTGGGGATTAGATTAGGGAGGTAATTATTTGTTGTAGTAGATAGGAACCATAGTTGGATGATGTAAATATTCAAGAAAAAGAGAGACCATGTGTGGGAGGTCATTTGTTCTCAAATGTGTTGGGTTTTTTCATTTTATTTATGTAAAAGCTTCATCTTAACCACAAATTTATTTTCTTAGACTGCAGGTAATGGTTACATACCCTTACAATAAATGATGTACTTTGCAGAAATTTAGCAGCTGTCTCTTCTAATAAATTTTTAGAATAGAAGTTAACCGTATTCAGAATAAAGGCTTTTAAATTGATACATCTCAGTTTACATTATTCATAGAAGATTATCTCTGAAAGGTTGGAGCACTTTTTAAAAGCAAAGTAATAATGACCAGAAATAAACACTGTTCAACTTCTTATGAACCTAACATGGGAAACTGAGCTGCATTTTGCAAAGGGATGGAGCTAGAAGTCCAGAAAATAACTTTTTTTTTTTTTTTTTGCTTAACAGGAAAAAGCAGTTGTGCTGGAGGTGTAGTTGTTCAATGTACTATACTGCTGTTAGTAAATACAAAACTATGCTAAGGTATATTGCCTGTTTAAGAAAGCATGTAATTTAAATGTTCAGGGCCATCAACGTGTCTGTCTCTTTCTGTGTTCGTAGGGATCGTGTGGTGGCAGTGTTTGTACAGGGTCCTGCTTGGCAGTTCAAAGGCTGGCCTTGGCTCTTGCCTGATGGATCACCTGTTGATATCTTTGCAAAAAGTAAGGGTTTTTTATGTTTTGTTTTTAAGTGTTTTGGGGTTTGTTATTCTGTTTGGGTTTTTTTATGGGGTGTTTATGCTTATGGCAAAGTACTGCCAAAGTGCTGTTGGACTCAGGTGGTTGAGAAGACAGGGGCTTAGGTCTTTGCACAGATGGCAGATACTTATGTGCCCTCTGCAGTTGTTCTATTCTGACCTGTGGAAGCTCATGGAAATCTTCTCAAAGCTGTTATCTTTACAAGAAGCTCAGAAATAGCTAGTATATAAATTTATTTTCCAAGCTTCTAAAAAGATGTGAAAAGGCAATGTATATTACAACACTTCATAGATAACAGATTTACAGGCTGTCTTCACGTTTCATTACTAATTTGAACAGAGGATTGATCACCTAGTATTTCACTAAGAAACGTTTACAAATATGATCTGGTGTCTGACAAAAACTTGGAAGTTTAGTAAGATACAAATAATTTTAAGTTGTGAGCTAGTTGTTATCACTGTATAGATCTGAAGAGGTTTTTTGAGTTATCACAATTATGCCTGGTATGCTTTGAGACCCACTGCACCACTGCACTTTTCTCACACAGTTCACTCTTCTGACTGTAAGGTGTGCGATAATATTTAAGCAACTGTCAGCTTCTGGTCTCTGTTGCTTCATTGTAAAGCTGCCTTAGAAAATAGACCTTTTTATAGTGTCCAGTAGTTTCTGAGCTACAGGTTTTAAAAAAAAAAGAACCGCCCCCCCCCCCCCCCCCAAAAAAAACCCCAAACCAATGCACACACACAGAAAAAAAAAAGAGAACCAAGCCAAAAGACTTAGTTCAGTCTGTCGTCTTCCAGTCAGTGTGATGGGGAAACAAGTTTGATCAGTTTTTATGTGTGCACATATTTGGTATGTGAAGTAGAAGGCAGAAAGAGAATGCTAGTTTGGTAAGGAGCAAAAAAAGAAAACAGACACAAGGCTAAGGATGTATCTGTGAACAAGAAAATAGAATGAGTTGCTTAAGGGAGGATTGAGAATGATCAGGGAGAGAGTGAAAGAGCCTGAAAGCCAATGTAAAAGAAAAATACACCACAGGAGAGAGTTTAACAAAAGAGACTAATGAAAGAAGAAAATAACACTTCAAAATGAAGATATAGAGAAAATGGAAATTGTGAAAAGCAAAACCAAGAAAAATGCTGTTAAATATTTAAGGTCTAGCTAGTAGTTGCATGCTAGTTCCTATTAATTTCAACATTATGAATATGTAGATGTATAGAGGGCCATAGAAATTTTTTACATGCTTTGACATTTTTGAAGTCTTCACTATGCCAAAAGATCAAAATCATAGCCTGCGTAGTTCAGTCTGAAGGTGTACAAATTCTTATCTTTTTCAAGTCAAAGAAGGATACCTGTTCTTACTTGTCTCATAAAGATAAATTGAAATGGACCTTTTTTAATTTTAGAAATGCATTCGGTTTTTCCAAGCCGAGGTATTTTTAAAATATTTTCCTCATAAGAGTATCTCTAGGGCTTTTCCTAATGACTTCACTCATTCCTCAAAATGAAAACAGTGTAAATGGAGAGAGCACATGCAATGTCAGCCTGGTTGTATGTGTCTACTTTTACCTGAAGCTATTGCTTTGCCCATATTAATAGTTTTCAATATTCTTCATAAATGTCGCTTCTTGGATCTGCAACAGTTCGTTGTTTTATCTGCAGTTTGCATTTCTTTATGTAAGTCACTGGGTCTGTGGTGATTAGCAAATATTCAAAACTTATCACTGTCACTCTGGAAAACAAGCAGGTAGCTTACCATAAAGAATTCCTCAATAAAATTTTTATTGGACCAGAGCCTGTTAAATTGGTTTTGTTTGTTCAATTGCTATATCATGTAGCATTTTGCTGCTTGAGTCTCTAAAATTGTTCTTAGTTTTCTTTACACATGGTCCGAGTGTTTAATGTTCATGTAGTGAACAAGCTTATTTTTGCATCTGCAAGTGAATGTTCGAGGTGAAATTTTTAATGGTGTCACTTCAATGAACAAATATTTAATTTTGAATACAATTTTAAAGGTTTTGCTGCTAGAGCATATTAGTGTGCAGTTTTAAGACTGATTTGTTTCCGATTCAGAAGTGAGTTATCTTCTGCTCAGTATCGTTTAACCTTAATGCAGAGATTCTGTTAGGTGTTGATTAAGTTTTCTGTAAATGCATAGACCCTGTGTATCTTTATTTGCTTGCTCTGGGGTTATTTTAAAACATGCAACTTAGTATAGCAAAGGTGATGCATATGTATTCTTACTTTTCATTCACAAAGCTTGGAAATTTATCTGGCAATGGTACAAGCCAGATGACCCCTTCTTTAGTTTGTCAATTGAAAAAAAAAAAAAAAAAAAAAAAAGCTAATTTCAGATACCAATCTCCTAGAAAGCTCCTAGATATATCATTGTATAGATTGACCTGTATCTGGAAAAGGGGACTGCTTTATTTATTTATTCATTTTAGCCATTTAGTTGAAATTGTAGGTGGATTTTGTGGAAGAAAAAATGAAGAGTGTGGTACCAGAAAAGATATGACCATGGCATTAAAATTAACTGGTTTCCACAAGCCTGGTCAAATGCTTCTGCTTTACTTCTCCAATAATATCCAAAATAGAAACTGCATCAAATTGGCTACCAGATAGGAATTGTGTAAGACTTAAATACTTTGCACTGGATTATGTCAAAACTATGATTTGGCTAAGGAAGCCAGAAGATTTTAATACTCACTGTGTTAATGCTTAGGCTTTATATAATTCACATGTGACAATATTTCCCAAGAGCAAAATAACTGTTAATATGTTGCCATTTTTAAGTGAGTACTAAATCAGGGGTAATTGGCAGTTACTAAATGGACTCAATATTGAAGGTCTTTTCCAACCTAAATGATTCTATGATTCTAAATTTCTCAGAATGCTTCATGTAGCATTTGGGGGGTTACACTGGCATTCTGCTCTAAGTCTTCTACGCCGACCTTCAGGAAATAGCCAGGCTTCCTTCTCGATGGTCTGAGAAATGCTGCTTTTTTAAAATTCTTGGACAGTTCAAAGATTTTTCAGAAAGAACATCTTTGCTTCCCAAAGAAAATGTGCTTGAATTGGCACTAAGTTTCTGCTGTTCTCCTAGAATCTATGCATCTAAAAATAGGGGCTGCCCTTTCACTTAAACCTGTAATAGCACGAAAACCTGATAGTGGGCACCAACCACTATATTTAGCTCAGTGCCCTTTATTAACTAGTTGACTTTCTTGAGAGATGGACTCATTAATTTTGTTCTCAGGCTCTGTTTCTGAAAAAAGAGGGGCGGGGTGGAAATTCTTTTTGACTAATAGTTAAACACTGTAAAGTCGTCATGTTTGTACATTAAATGTTTTCCTGTTTCCTGTAGTTAAAGCTTTTCATCTCAAATATGATGAAGTACGTCTGGATCCAAATGTACAGAAATGGGATGTAACAGTGTTAGAACTAAGCTACCACAAAAGACACTTGGACAGGCCAGTATTTCTACGCTTCTGGGAAACTTTGGACAGGTATGTTTCCTGCTGAAAGTCCTTAATGCTCATGCTTTTATGATGTTTGGTGGGAATGAAGAGTTATGGCAACAAGGGCATTATATACAACGTAGACAACTGAACAATGTTTTACCTTGAAAATACTGCTTGTTTAGATTTTCTGCAATGATATGGTTAAATATATACCACTATATTTTCTTACAGGCTATAAATAATAATCTCCACAGTGTAATATGCATAGATTTAAAGGAAGGGTAGTTACCATTAATCATTGGCTAGTAGCATGATTCCCCATCTCCCTTCAGGCAGAGGGAAAGGAATGGAGAACAAGCTAGGTGGTGTAGAGTTTTCCTTTGTTCCTCCAGCCCTCTCCTTGGACTGCAGTTCTGAGCTTACAAGCTCTTCTCTTTTCTGTCTCCACCTCACTAGATTACAGTCTAGAAAAGGTGAGAAACTACCTTTAGATAAAGAGCCACAAAGTAATATTTTATCCTGATGCCCTTGAGTCCACAGCACTGGGTAGAAGAGGAAGGAAGTCAAAAAAGATATGGCACATAATGAGTTTTGGACTGGCAATTCTTGTGTAGCTTAGGGGCCTTCTAAGTACTTAGCCCTGCCTTTCATGAGAAGGGAGGGACGGAGGAGCACCAGCAGCTCTGTGAAGAGCAGCATTGTTTCTGACTCTGCTTCTCTGTGATTCAGAACACTCTCTGAACAGGAAGCTCATTTGCAATACCTTTTTCAAGTTGTAGAGAAGAAACTGTCTTATCATGAAGCAGTTGAAGAAATATTGAGGGAAGGGAGAAGTCCATGCATTTCCTGAATATTTTATCTTCTCATGTTGATTGCACAGCAGACTGCTTGAATGATTAAGTGAATTTCAAAAGGAAAAATCCTATCGGAATTTTCAAAATGCCAAGCATCAAACATTCTGTGGCTTCTTATTTAAAAGTCTCAGCTAAACTATATATCTGAATTCGCAGAATGAACTAGAGTTATCTTTCACAACAGTCTTCCAATGGTAGAAGTCATGTGATGCTTTGGAAAACATGAATTTTCTTCAAAGGTTTTAGCTGACTGTCTTTTAGTGGGACAGATGTGGTGCATAATGTGGAGCTCCATGGCATATAAGACACTGCATCTTTTTGGCAACTTGCTAATTCTCTAAGAATTTTGTTTTAACAAAGTCTGTGCATATTATTCCTGAGAGTAAAATTTCTGTAAATACAAAAAGAGTAGTAATGTTGTCTTCTGTTAATTTTTTTTCAGGTATATGGTAAAGCACAAATCTCACTTGAGATTCTGAATCCTTCAGTTGCCATTTATTTCCTGAAGTACGGATTGAGAAAAATGAAAGGGGCTCCAGTTTGGAGACCAGAGCTCGCACTATGTGATATGTCAAGAACTTTACAAATGAAGAAGGGTCACAGTTTAAACTTTTTATAAAATCTTGTTTGGATGCTTCATGCTATGGCAGGTTGATGATACCTGTTCTTATTCAGAAGCAAAGGGGTTTTGCTTAAAACTATTTTTTTAATGTTGTTAGCCTTCTAGTCTGCAATCCAAATTGTATATTTTGATAGCAGCAGTTTCTTCTCTGTTTTGTTAAATTAGCCACATTTTTAAATAATGTGTTTTGTTCCTTATTAGAAAATAGATTGATCTTCACTGCAGGTTACATATGTGTGTGTGCGTGTGTGCATGTGCGCAGGTGTGTGTGTATATATGTGTGTGTGTGTCTATATATATTGTATAAAAAAAAATTATAGACACACTTACACACACATAGATGTTACCAGGCTTTCTAAACCACTTAGCTTCTGAGCTTAGTTTTGGTTTTCTTTGCTTATTGTTTCACTTACTGAAAATATTTTGTTGTGAATGATACTACATTTTAGTCAATAGGACTTGCAAACTGAGCAAAGTGAAAATTGTTTTCGATAAATCAAAACGTCAAACTGTATATGTATATTCTGTCAGTCTTTGTCGAAAAAGGGAAGATGAAATATCTAGACACGCTTTTTTGGATTTGTAATGTCCCAGTTTACTAAATCTTTAAACTTTATTATAAGAATACCTTCAAGTCATTAACTTTAAATTGCAATTCTCCATACAGGTCTCTTTATTTAAACTGAAGGTGTGCATGTGTACATTCCCATCTATCAAAATACCTTTGCATATGAGTCTAAATGTTGCCTAGATTAAACAATGAATAGAGAAGGGGAGAGAGTTTGGATGTTTTTTTCCTGAAACAGCCGCCACAAGGAATGAATAACTTTAACTTCTTTGCATTTATACCTCTAAGACCACCTCTAATATTATTATCTTGTGACAAAGGTAGCCCAGACTATGTCCACAGGAGTTGTAGTTTTCTGAGATGAGTGGCTGATATGGCCTCCTAACAGTCCTGCATTGGATTGGAAAATGAGCCTACTCCAATTACCAAAGAACAGATTTTCTTGATCTACAGTATAACTGAGGCCAGAAGACCCTGGTACCTGTATGAATTTATGGTATCTCTGTATCTATTTAAGAACATTAAGCTGATGTTGCATACCAGTGGATGTAGAGAATGATCGAATACTGTAACACCTGCATGAATTCTTTTCTGGGATAGAAAACACATGTTTATATTCCTGTTCCTGAACTTCCAAACCATGTTTTTTTAATATACTTTACATTTAAGGTTTGACAAAAGTAAAATGTTCTGCCTATTCTTGTTTAGTTTTGCTTTTTATTTGATGTTACCTTCATTTTTAGTAAATGCAGAAGGCACATTTCCTTAAGAGGTTTCTCAAACTATGTTTTAAATTTATGAAGACTGTGAGGTCTGACTTTAATTAAATGTTTCCATCCCTGCTATATTGAGACTACTATTTTTAAATGGCCTTAATGGAAACGTAAAAAAAACCCAAACCACCAAAACAAAAAACCCCCAGTGACTCCAACATTAGAAGAAATTGACACTGGATTTTTTAATGGATTCTGTGAAGTGACTTGAGAAGAGCAGGCAATACAGAACTACTAGAAGGTCTTCTATTTGTATGGGCAGTTGGTCAATACCAAATGACTGGTTTTTCCCAATACTTAAGCTTATTATAAATGTAACTGTCATACATGAGTGAGCTAAAACATTCAATACTTTGTTCTAACCTGTACTTTAATTAGAAAAGCTGTAATGGCTATCAACCCAGCAATCACTACCATGAGGAAGTGGTTCAATTTAGGGTTTATTACTGCTTTAAACAGTGGGATATCATGTATGGGTTTTTTAACTCTTAAACACTTCCAATAAGAAATGTAATTTTTTTCAGACTTAATCAGTACTTCGTGGCCCATGCAGTTTTAAAGAGATTTGTACAATGGGCAGCGAACTTAAAAAGCAAATTCTGAAGAAATGTGTGCTTCGTGTGCTGTGATATACAGACTATATAGTGGTCTTAAAATAGGCAAGGTCCAATTATCTTTTCTCTGTCCTGTATTTCATTTGTGTTTTAAACGCATGTGTAATCCCAGGTCCAATATGGTATACAGGAGATGGCTTGCTTTAGATGTAAATTTATGTATATATTGGGAATAACTCCTCTGAAACTAGTGAAGTTACATGGATGTGAAACTGGCAGAAGAGCAAAATCCATGAAATCTTTGTGTTGAACTGTGCCATTTTTTAGGGATTGAGCATAGACCTTTAATATCTTAGAATTTGTACTTGCAAGTAATTTACGACACAAGTTATAAAATACGTGTTTGTGAAGGAGCTGGCACCTGATCGTGCATATTTTTGTCAGTCATAAAAGTAGTGATGTTTATAAAATGAGCCATTTTGCAATCAGATTCCTGCTGACATTATTGCAAGTTTAATTACGTTGTCAGAATAGCATTCCTGCTGCCTTCATAAATAACTGCACACAGATTATGAAACTACTTGGACTTAAAAATTTAGCCTTACAGCAGCATTTTGCAAAACAGCTGGAATTTTAGACACTTATGCTTAATTTATCTACAAGTTAATGTAGAGTAGTAAAGGAAACCAGTACTAAGAACTGGGGAAGGTGGAGGATCAGACATCTGTTGTAGTGAGCTGCATTCTTATTGTTGAGCAAATTTGACGCACTACTTAGAGGTGTATGAAGTGTGTAAATTGTACTCAAAATGTATAACTAAAACTGAGCTACTACTGACTGTAGTTTATTGAACAGTAGAATGATAGCAGCATGGGAATCGGATATCAAACTGGCTGTTTCTATTAAACATCTTAAGTGTCATAACTCTACGCTGTTTCATAAGTACAAGATGAACAAGATGAAACACGATAAAACAAGATGAAAACTGGTTTGAAGTCTGCTATTGGGCTCCCATACTGTCAGCAGGTGATTATCTCTTTTAGTAGCAAGGTTATAGGGGCCAGTAGATATATCTGAAGTAATGATTTTATATTAAAAACTAAAATACATGTGATTTATACTATCTGAGCTTTCTGAATGCTACCCTGAATAAAGCAGACAAAGGGGGCATTTTTTGTAAGGTAAAGTAGGGCAACTGCAGGGACTTGCATACCTGAAGAAATTGCAGATCAGCATCCTCAATTGAGTAAGCTCAGCTATTTAGTTATTACCTGGAAATTTTTGAAGCAAGATAATTTCACAAATAGGTACTAAAGTAAGTGCTTAAGCTAGACAATTTATAGAACTGTTCTGCAATGGTGTAAACCTTTTTATTTCTGAATACAGAAGAAAATGTAGATAGCAGATTATGTGTTAAGTTGCCCTTGATCGTAAGTTGAACAATTATGTGATATTTGGCAGATAAGCCTTTATCAGAAGAGCAAATTTGGTTTTGGCTTTCATTTGATATACAGTGTATAAAATATTACCATTCTCTGCAGGGACCTGCAAAACTTAAGTTTTATTAGTACAGCTTTCATTCTTTTGCTGGTGAAATATGCACTTAGTTGCTAATTCTTGCAAACACAATATGAAAAAAAGAAAAAAGCTGGTCAAAATTAATGGCTTAGGGATTTTAAAATTTAATGTCATGAATGCATTTTAATTCAAAAGCCATAACTAATGCCAAGTACTTTATTAGAGCAATGTGTTCATGAAAAATTAAAATCCCTGTCTGAAGAAACTGTTGGCCAAGTAGGTTACAGTTCAACTAGTGTGTACAAAAATGTACCACAAACTGGAATCTCCGAATGTCATATTCGGGGTTGCTCATTTGTTACTTAACTGATTTTTTTTGAAAGATGGCAGTTTTGCTTTCGTTTTCTGAACACCTACGTACGTCAGGAGCAACCGCGTAGTTTTTGTGTAATGCTAAGACTGTTAACATGATACAATGATTCTGAGGCAGTGATTGAAAACAGATCATTTTAAGTATGAAGTTGCTGAAGTGGAGCTCATGCACTTGACAAAGATAAAAACAGTTTCTTAATGGAACTATGATCCAGTGGGTAACATCAAGTCCATTGTTCAGCTGTCATTGACTTGTCTGTAGATCATTCTTCTCAGTGGTGATGCTATTATAGAGGGCAAGTTTGAGAATAATGAGATTTAATCAAGCAAAATTCATTGGTAGGTAGTACACAGTGACAGGCCATGCATCCAGACTGATTTACTCTGTTAATTTTTCTTTAAACAAAAATTTTATAATTTTCTAATAAGAATGCAAAGAACAATCTCAAATGTTTGAAACTTTATTGCAGAGACTAGTTCACATGTAAAACTGAAAGATATGAGGTGGTACATAAAAATGTAAGAAAAATATCTTGGTTTATGGTTTTCATTTGTATCTGTAACTTCTTTTGCTCAGATTTATTTAAAATTCAGAAAAAACGGTTACTTGCTTCACAAGGTTCCTGTATGTATCACAGAAAGCTGTCAGAGGTAAATCTTTAGCTGCAGTTGCTGGAAGGTTTGGTTGAATGAGTTTGTAGATTATAAATTCTGGCCTGCATCAGTGGACCCAAATTTTAACAGTGGTTTTGAAGGTTCAAGTTAAAATGAAGTCTTGTAAGAATCTGATGGGGACAGCCACTGTTGAATGAAAGACGACAAACTTCTCATGAAGTTAAACCTTTAAACTCTCACATAACTGTCAAAACTTGTGTTTAACGACTGTTGCCATAAATCTTAAATTTTTTTATGTGTCTTGCCATTTGACCTATTATTTAAGATCTGGACTGTATTATTGATGTTTTTACCAAGTTAATGGTTTAGTATCAGCTCAAGTCCAACTTTTGAAAATTCTTAGCAGAAGTATCTTGAGGACTTTCAGAGGTGGGATGTCTTCCTGAATGCAATAGTCAACTTGGCTGTGAAAGAAGAAACAAAAAAAAGCATGTTTCTCTTGTTCCTACCATTCAAGACCAACCCTGTAGTTCCATAATACTAAATGGATTTTTATCAGTGAAACAGGACGTAAAAAATACCTTAAAGAAACTGCTTCTAATATTTCACTTGCTCCTGCCCTCTTGAAATCCTATCCAGAAGACCTGTCGAGACCCTCATCTTTTTCTCTGACTTATTCTTTCTGCTTGTGTCTCCCAAACTGGGACTGTTCCCAAACCTGCAAGCTTTCTGAGGACCTCACCTCAGCACACATCCATGAATTTTTTCCTCTGCCCCATCTTCATCAGTGCAAAACAGGGCAGTGGAAGCACAAAAAGCACAAGCTCCTCCCTATTATGTATCAAAGAGTTGGTTACAAACTTTAAAAAAAAAAATAATAAAAAAAAAAAGCAAGTATGACCTACTGAATACTACTTCATCATGCTTCTTTCTAGTTTAGTTTTGTCCTGTAGTAATGAAGCTTTGAGGTTTTGAACATAAAAATATTGAAGGCATACTAGTTATTATTTCCTTAATTATGTCTCTAGTTATTCTCCAAGGATCTTTAACTGTAGATTTCTCCCTGTTACTGCAGATAAGTATTAGGAGCAGAATGGTGAATGATTATCCTAAGCTCCACAGAGTTGAGTCAATCTTAACCTGAGACCGAATGAAATCTAAATACTTAATTACCTGACAGCCTTTGTTTGGCAGCTGGCAAACGATTTGAGGAGCACCACACTAGTTTTCTTTATTATTGATTTTGTGAGAGACAGATCTAACGTAACGAAATTATGAGCAGTGAAGAAAATAAAAAATTGATACTTGTTTTTCAGATGCTGTTAAACACTTGTAGTAGAGCTATTTATAATTTCATAAGAATTGTGAGGTGACCACAGCAACTAATACTAATCCCAAGAGCAGAAAACGTGGATTTGATTGTTTTCTAGGGCTGTGAGTTATCGATAAATTTTGCAGCATGCCCTTAAAAAAAGTTCAGATGGTTGTAGAAAAGGTAGTGTAACTGAATGGTACGTCACCATCTGTCTCTCTGTGGGACATCTCTGCTGACCCCTTCCTCAATTCAAGCATTCCTACTCAGGGTCACTGCAGTGGGGAAGGAGGTGATCTTTTACATATCCAAATCCCCTATTGTGGAGCTTGTTTTGGTTGTCTAACCAGGCGTTCTTCGTTCTGGTAGTCTTGAGAATGGCTGTCATGATTTTATTGATGCTAACGTGCTACTGAAGGTATGTCTGTGGGTTTTAAAAAGATACAACCCAAAGTGAGTAAAATTACTTAGCAGTGCTCCACTTGTTCTTATGACAAATATCACTGCTGAAGATCCTGTGAATAACACAGGTGTTAGAGTGGAAGATTAATTTAATTACTTCAGAATGTCATGTATAGCCACTTTGTATGGCAGGTATTTTCAGCTGTTCATTGACCTAACTGTTTAAATTCATTTTTACATCTTGTGTGAAACTTAGATGGCAGGTTCCACTGGAGAGAGGAGATCTTTTTATTCTGTAATAAAACTTTTATGAAAAAGCCTCTGTTTTATGCATGATGGAAGTAATTAGTCTGGTTGCTGAAAAGTTGCTAAAAGGGGAATAATGGGATTAAAGATGAGAGGAAAAAAAAAAAAAGCAAAACCAAAAAATCCAAACCCAAACAGAGAAGAGCTTCCAAAAGTGAGATTGCTAAACTGAAATAAGTTTACAACAATTCATTGTGAAGTCTGTGTAGAATGAATTTATTTTTGTGTTCGGCGGATTAATGACCCAAATTTCTTTCCCCATAATCTTGTTTTAGCTTTATCAAACTGAATGATCCACAAATTCACTTGATATAAAGTCTCTCTTGACTTTGATTAATTTTCAGTTTCAATCTTGTTTTTTTCTGGCTTTGGTTTGTATCTGTTGGTCTGTTCAACTAGCCTTTTCTTTCCCCCACATATCAAGGCAGCTGGATGATCTTGTAAGTACAAAATTAATTAAGTACAAAATTACAGTTAGTTTTGTGGTTATATGCATGTACGTTCACATTACTATTCCACTGAGAAGAAATTTGCATCCCTCATGATGCACGTTGTAATTTTTTACATCATTACTTCTGTAATGTATCAAAATTAAAGTGCAGTGCTCTCCATATGTTGCAATTTTTTTCAGAACAAATTTGACATTTGGCCATACAACATGAGACAATAATCAATATGGTAACTAAGCTACGTAAGAAATTATGGCTAAGGAGAACTCTGCATTTAATAATGTGCCTCTCAGGAGACGATGCAGACTGAAGAAGGCTGTGTTCTCTAGCCCTTCCTGAAAGCAAGAAATAGCATTTGAGAACTTTAGCAGAACAAAATCTGCCAAAAATCTGCTGAGTGTATTGAATATGTCAGGGATTTATCCATTTAATACGAGATGGTCCTGAAATGTCACACAGGTATCTTCAAAACATTCTCATGTTTCACACAGTCTGCAAGTCAAAACGGTAATAAATTTGCCATTGCTAGCCCAACAGTTCTTTGTGCATCATATCGTGCAACGCATTCTTTAATGTGTTTCTCTTCTGTTCTGAAATCATGATTTATACTGTTATTCCTGGCATTAATGCCTTCAGATGTGTTACCAGTCACATCAGGGGAGGGGGTGGGTGTTAATATTTTCTAATTTTTAGCTCCTTAAGTATACAGTATCTCTTGCAACAGGAAATAATGTCCATTGCAGGTGGTAGTGTATCTGGGAAGAGATACATAATAGAAAAATGGAAAAATAAGTGGATTGTGGCCACTGCTTAATAATGGGATTTTGGGGGCACAACAGTGCAAATGCATGCTAAGTCATCATTGCCACAGTATCTCAACCTGTAGCAAAGTTTTCTTACATCCTGTCCATTGGTTCTTTCACAGCGTTTACTGCCAGTGGTTTTCCAGTCTCCCATTTTCCTACTGTATTGCAGTACTTGCCCACTTTTTATTTCTGTAAAAATAATTCAGCTGATCAGTACTGTATTGCTAGCCTTGTAAACAGTCATTGACCATATCATATCCATGTCAAATATTTTTTTATAGTAGTAAAACGCAAGATGAAGTTATATCTCAGTATTTCAGACATAATGTCTGGTTTTCTTTAATGCAACTCTTAATGTTCCATACCACACTTAGCAATGCAGTGTATAGCATTGTCTGCAGACTAAAAGACTCCTCAGAAACCAGCGATAACCTTGAAGCTTTTAGCAACAAGACAGAGAAATGGGAGTTCCGCTGTGTCATAAAATGATAAGGTGAGGAGGTTCAGGACCATCAAAGGTGTGATATTTCTACAGCTGCTACAGGCAATCATGATTTATCTTAGCTTAACTTTTTGTTTATTTTACCGTGGTTTTAGGCTCTAGAGATTAGAGAAGTGATATGTAGTTTATTATCTCAAATGTCAGAAAGTCTATGTGGGAACTTTCATGTTAAGATTTACATGCTAAAAAAAAATGATACAACTTCTTCATCATGCCATTTCCTTTGTTAGAATGTGCAACTGAAATGATCTTAATTGAAGTAGTCGCCTGACTCAGCTAACTATTGCATCTTTCTCCCTGGGTAAGCTAGCTGACCCTGCAAAACCCTAATTTAGGTCATGAGGTAAATTGACATAGCTTTTACATCAGCTGAGTAGGTAGCTAATAACTGCTAAACCCAACATTTTTTCTGCTATTGGAAACTGATCCCAGTGTAAAAAAATTTTATGAAGTATTTTAAAGTTAGGAAAAAGCTGTAAGTCCACACCCATGTCTCTGAGAAAACATCTGCTTGCATAGGGCCAGATTCATTTTGCATCAGCAATGGCATAACATGATTGATATAAATGATAGTGTAAAGTACTGATTTTGAGATGGTTTAGTTTGAACCTTAAAATTTTCTAGAAATTCATTGTTTCTACCCAATGACACTAGTGTTTGATAACTTCTTTGCCTTCCCATGAAGGTAGCAAGCCCAAATATATCGTATATATGCCTGAAAGGCAAAAATTCTGCTTGCTGCCTGCTGGAGAGTATGAATGATTGCTGTTGACTTATGCTTCTAAATGGCATGTCTTGTGCATTTTCCAAAGAAATTCTGTGCTATTACCTTCTGCCTTCCTGTTACACCCCTTTTAACTCCAATTATGTGAAGTAATATGTGCATCTTTCAACAGAATGATAAACCTGATTTACGAAAGTTACAAGATAAAGTGCAAACCCTAATATCATTATTTGTATCATCCAGAGCTAATACAATTTTCCTATAATTTTCCACAGATGTCTTTTTAAGTATTACTCTTGCAAAAGAGCACAAAGAAAATTAATGATTCTAGGTCAAGTATTTCCAGTATTAAATTTACCTAACTAAATTAGATGTGGAAAGTCTATGTAGCGTGCAACAACAGAGAGCACAAGCAAACTAAGTGGGGAGCGTTCAGGTTTTCTGTGGGAACATGTTCCTCATCCAAACTGCAGCACCAATGTAGATGCACCATTTGAAGCTCACTCAAGATTCTGCATAAGATGGTCAAGAGTGGCCAACATACATTTCATAAAACAAATCCATGAAACTTAGGCTCTTGCTACTGCTAATTCAGTTGCTGTGGAAGGATCTTATAAGCCTTCAGGGTAAGTGAAAGGCTTGCAGTCTTAGCCTAAAACTTGTATTCATCTAGTAGCCTTCATCTTGAGTTTGATCGTGCAGTGGTGGGGTTCACTTTGTGGCTGATGTAAGCCCTGCTAACTAGTCTTTTTGGTGACTTCTGTTGCATAAAACGTTATTTTTAAAATAGAGGTTGTATTTAGATGGGTTCAATGTAAACAGTTTATTTTCACTTTTCAGGGGTATGGATATATTTTATGAGCACTAGATTTTTTTTAAGAAGAATGCAATTTGCTTGGGGGTTTTTGTTTGGTTTTTTTCTTTTGTTTATGTAGTATGTTTCTCCTGTGTTGACTGACCTCAATGTCGTTTATTTCATCACTGGAAGAGAAATTAACATGGGGGTTTTTTGAAGGCTCAGTGAAGATCTACTGTGTTTTCCAGTACCTAAAAAGTAGCTGTAGAGGAGGCAGTGGTTCTTTCTTCACAAGGATGCATGGTGACAGGACAAGAGGCAACAAGGACAAGCTGCTTCAGGGGAAACTGGACAAAAGAAAAGCAAAAAGCCCCCCCAAAAAATTAGAGCAATTCAGCATAGGAATCATTGGCCCACAAAGTCATGGAAACTTATTTCCTCACTGGAAGTACTCAAGATTTGCCTTAAGTGGGCTCTGCATAACCTAGTCTATGGCCCTACTTTTAAGAGCAGGTTGGACTGGAGATCTTCAAAGACCCGGACTTTTCCATGAACCCATAAATCTCCCGAGTTGTCTCCTTACTATCTCATGGTGTTTCAAGGCTACTGATCGTTCTTCTATCTGGTAGAGATGTGCAATGTGTTGTTCAATGTTAGGACCCAGTTAATCATGTATCTGACTTCAAATAGAAGTGCTTAAAGTTAGATGTTCCTTACTGAGTAGAGGGCTTCCATGACAATAGACTTACTGGTGCTTTTCAGGGACAATGAACAATAACCACTGCTCCAAAGCAAGACTGACTCCCTCACATGCTAATAGCAGCAGCAGATCAACTGCTTCGTGTCAGGGCCTGGAGGGCCTCAGGTGGCACCCCTTTCCCTGCCTCAGGAGGCCCCTGCCTCAGGCCCTGCCCAGGAGGTGCAGCCCAGCCCAGGCTGTTGCCCAGAGGCCTGCCTGACCCTCCCGGCCTCATGCCTGGTTTGTCCCTGCTCACAGGCTACCAATCCTGCTGCCCTCCCGGCAGTTTTAACAAAACCAAAGTTATTTTCCTCTCTCTCTCCTTTCGCCATGTCAGTGAGGTACCTGGCTGGGGGAGCAAGAGGCTCTGGGACGCAGAGGAAAGCGGTAAGTTTTGGCCTTCACACCTGTTACTGCATTTCAGTTGTCTCCTCAGTTTAATCAGTCAGTTTATAATTAGCAGAAGATGGCATTATTTAAATGTTGTTCTGAGCAATCTTCTAATAATGGCCAGGATGATTTTCCTATGTAAATATTAACAATCAAGGTTATTTGCTGATTGTTTCCCCTGCCAGTCAGTAGCATTGCTTAATTCACACCTATCTCAGCTTAAGCAGAAAAGCACTTACAAAAGTTGCTTTGTATTTTTTTCAGATCTAGATTGAGAAAGTTACTTTTTGTAAGGTACTTCATATACAAGCCTGTACCCGTAATTGTGGAAAAATGTACTGCTGCCTTTCTTCAAGTGTTAGATGTGATTTTTTTTTTTCCCTCCATTATTGAGACAACCACAGGGTTTTTTCAATTGATATCCAGACATTTTAAGAGTAATCACAGTGTTTCTAGTCTTGTCTAAATTGATGTTTCTGTAAACCTACCCTCAAACCAGTGTGGTACATTTTTGTATGTGGAAACCAAAACCATACCATGAAAACCCATTTTAAACAAGCTTTTTATAGAAATTTCATGTGTTTTCAGAGTTGCCAAGATGATTTAGGTAGGCAACTTCCAATATAATCAACCCTCATTTATTTTCGTAACCACTAATAGACTGAAATGATAATTTCTCACAAAAATGATAGAACTGAACCAGGTATTACTGCAAATTGGTGTGCTACTGGCACTAGTTTTGGGGAGATGTAAATGTCCTTCACAAACCTTAATGTATTTATATTCACAGGAAAAATAACTCTTTCTGCATGACCAATAGACTGGGCACAGAAGTGAAGTCAAGTCAACTTTTTAACTTGAAGTCCAGATTAATGCTGAATGCTTTTTAATGAATAACATACTGGGGCGGGGGGGGATGGTACCTGGTGGGAAAATGAAGCTAGTTGTGATCAGGGTTGAATCTAGAGAATTGAGGTGAAAAGAAAGATTGGAGGGGTGAATGGTTAGATGAAACAAAGAGTTAAAAGATTTTTTTGTCTTCCCATCTTTCCATCCCAATCCGTGTATATCAATTCAAGATGAAATAACTTCTTTTGCTTAAAAGTAGACCTACAAACTGCAGAGATCTGTTGAAGCGGAAACCTTCATACATATACATGTGTTGTGGACCTGTGTGTGCAGTGTAGTATTGAACATGCTGGTGAGACAGCCAGGAGGCCACACTGCCAGAGTCTAAGGTTCTTCACCATACTCCCAGCTGTTCTAGTGGCCCACTGTAGTAGGAACGGGGTAATCCTGTTTCCATAGCTGCCTGGCCATTTTGACTGAAAAGGGATAGCAAAGAAGCAGGGCAGGCCCTTTGAAATCCTTGGCTTCAAATACTCCCCAGTAACTTTTCACTCCCATTCAGTGTCTTAGCTTTTTTTTTATTTGGTGTCACACTGCTCCCCTTGTTTGCAAGTCCTTCCTAGCTCCCAACCAGTCGTAAGCCTTGACATGCACAATGTTGATATTAATTGAAAGGGTGATCTGTCTGAAGTGCCTTGTTCCTTACTGGCTACTGTTCAGACTGTTAGATGCTTCTTGTCACAGTGGTGGGACACCTATAGAGCTGGCATCTTTTCACCACCATTCCTTATCCAAATCTATTTCCATGGCTGCATCTGTTCTGGGATGGGAATTGAATTTAGAAACCTCACTGCAGCAATCAACAGTGTGCAGGGCTTTTCAGAGTTTGGAGATTTTCAGGTGAAATCCAAACAAATTGGCCTGAAATTTTTCCCTCTGTCAGAAAGTAGCTGAGCTCTGAGACTCATGCACAAAGAATTAGACCTGTCTGCCTATCAGTTTACCTCCTTGATCTCCTAAACACTGGTGAATGAGTTGAGTCAGTCTATGCTTATTCATAAGTGGAAGATTCTACTATTGTGAGGATATTTTTTTCAGGTTTCATGTTATTCTGAGAGACTTCTGTTTGTCTCTAACAGGGTAATGGGGTAATCAGATTTTTTTTTTTTTTTTTTTCTTTTAAATCTGAAGCCTGGTAGTCAG
Organism: Haliaeetus leucocephalus; assembly: GCF_000737465.1. Classification (NCBI taxonomy): domain Eukaryota; kingdom Metazoa; phylum Chordata; class Aves; order Accipitriformes; family Accipitridae; genus Haliaeetus; species Haliaeetus leucocephalus. Next base: position 456,801 of record NW_010972671.1, read on the forward strand.
TAGTCTCTTCCTGCTATCTCCTAGTTTAACTTAGGGTATGTGCCTTCTTCCCCTCCAGCTGAATATATTTACTGATGCAAGACAGGAGCTGTCTTCAATGGTTAGGGTGAGTGTCCTGGTTTCAGCTGGGATAGAGTTAACTGCCTTCCTAGTAGCTGATACAGTGCTAAGTATTGAGTTCAGTATGCAAAGAATGTGGATAACACTGATGTTTTCAGTTGTTGCTCAGTAGTGTTTAGTCTAAAGTCTAAAGGATTTTTCAGCTTCTTATGCCCAGCCAGCGAGAAAGCTGGGGGGGCACAAGAAGTTGGCACAGGAGACAGCCAAGGCACTTGCCCCAAACTGGCCAACAGGGTATTCCATACCATGTGATGTCCCATCTAGTTTAGGAACTGGGGGCAGTGGGGGCGGGGGATTGCCGCTTGGGGACTAGCTGGGTGTCAGTCGGCGGGTGGTGAGCAATTGCACTGCGCATCATTTATACCTTCCAATCTTTTTATTATTGCTGTTGTTATTTCATTAGTGTTATCATTATTAGTTTCTTCTTTTCTGTTCTATTAAACCGTTCTTATCTCAACCCATGAGTTTTACTTCTTTTCCCTGTTTTCTCCTGCATCCCACTGGGTGGGGGGGGAGTGAGTGAGCGGCTGCGTGGTGCTTAGTTGCTGGCTGGGATTAAACCACAACAGTGAAACACAAGGCAAAAACCTGTTATCCAGATAGTTTTATGCATCTTATGAACACTCTGAGATCTTTTTTTTTGCTCCCAAATCTCACAGAGGTCTTGAAGTCTCACTGATCTCGTCTCTCTGTGTTTCGTCTCATAGAATCAATCCTTTTTCTCAGTGTTATTTCTCCTCATCAATAAAGTTGCTTTTCACTAACAGTAAAAATATCTCTGAGATGCGTGTACCTCACGAAGTGAACCAGGTTTTCAGCATTTCTTATTACTGGAACTGAGTAATGAATGTTTTGGAGTAATAAAGTTTAGAGATCTCAAAATTTTCCCTTGTATGCCAAGTGAAATTTAACAGAGCTCTTTTACATATCAGCCTACCAATTTCAGGAAGCATCTGTTTTTTCACCTTATTGCTTTACAGTTCCTGAGAAGGTTAACAGTAAAGATACCTCTACCAAGCCTGTCTTGTGAGGGAAGTCAATATGATTATACTTGTCAGGCCTTCATTTTACCACTGGTAACTTACTTGTTTACCTTGCTGTTGCACTTTTCTGTAATGATGTCTCTCCCCACAGCTATTGCCTCTAACAAGGTATTGGAGGCGATTTAATCCCTTCTGATGAAATATCTTCATACAAAATATGGGTGGTTTTTTGTGCTTTGATGTCCCTCTGCTTCTCCTGATTACTCAAGAAATTAATTTGCCTTCTTTTCCACAGAGTATGTCTTTGATGCTTAGTTCTTCATACAGGGGAGGTCAGGAAGGCTTTCTCTTACAGAAATAGTTCTTTCAGACAACTGTCGCTGTTGCTAGCTGATAAAGCTAAAACTATGGCCATGTCACAAGCCTGTTTCAAGTGCACAGCAGGTTTTGCTGGCCTGCAACAAGGCTGCCAAAGGGAACCTCCTCTTGTCTTTGTGGCATGTTCCCTCTGAACCCAGGCAAGGTCATGAATCTCCTGAGAAGCATCCCCATTCCCAACATAAAAGGAACTATTCAGGATAAACTCAATGCTTTCATGAGGCTTTCTGCTATTGTTGAGGCACCAAGGACTGATTCAATTCTTGGCAGAGCAGTCCTTCAACTCTTGTTTGTATGAAGTACACCAAGATGCCCTGTCCAATAAATATGAGGGTGTAAGATTCTTGCTTGCAATGATCCATGGTATAAATGGATATGTCAACTACTACTCAAAGTCAAAAGAAAAACGCTAGATGGTTGCTTATTAGAGACTGAGATTCTTCAAGATGCGCATGGAATAACGAGTTTCAGAGATGGGTTGGAGGAATTACAAGATTAAATTCTCTGATTTGTTCTGTGGGAAGCTGGGTGATCATCATAGTGTGTTTTAGTCTTAAAATGAAATGATTTTTAGAGTGGTTTGCTTTACTGTACAGAAAAAGTTTGGAGAGATTTGCTTTACTGTACCAGAAAATACAATCTGCTGTAACTGTCACAAGAACGTCATCTGCTATCAAAATAGCTCAAAAAAAGAAAAAGCAGAACATATGAAACATTTACATAATCAGACAGGTTTATTTGGACAATGCTAGAAGGAAATTTAGTAGAAGAAGTTCATACGTGTTAAAAATAACAGTTGCTGAAAATATCTTGCACCAGATGTTGAACCAGTTCCAGAGTTCACTCATTTGATAAAGACAATCTGTTCTCTTTATAGGGAAATGCAATGGATCAAAATGAAGAAATTAATTCCTGTGTGGGAAGGTGGCGTGAGGTATGTACCCATTGCAAATGAAGGGGCCATTATCTGGCTTTTCAGAGCACATTATCAGCTAGAGAGTGGTTTATCATGGGACACTGGTTTTGATTTTGGGCATTAGCTTTTGGGTTAGAGCCGGTACATTATATGATTTTTTTTTTTAGTTCTTAAAGTAGAAGCGTTAGAGGTGAAAAGCAGGTGTGCTGTTTTTCCAAACAGTGTTTCCAGATGTCATCAATATATTGGCATTAATTAACAGTCTAATGTCTTTGTATATAATATTTAAAAGTTTCTTCCCTGAGCTTTGCAGAAGTGTTTTGTTATATATTTCTAATTGTTCAAAAGCAGCAGTCAAGAAACTTCTAGTGGTCTAGAATTCTGTAGTAATCATAGTGCAGATAAACAACCAAGATCTAATAAAGAAATTGTAGCACAGATCAGAGGACGTAATCATACTTAGAAAACTGTCAATTATATCTGACCAGAGTGAGGACTTTGTAAAGTGGTATGGTCTTGATGTGTGCTATACTTTAGAGGCAACCATGATATTAAATATTATTAGCCATTAATTTTGAGCATCGGGGTTCTTTAAGGTTTTCTTTTAAGGTGTATACGTTACCTTGTAATTGCTCCATTATTTTTATCTCCAAATTATTGAAGGACATGCCCACACAATCTGCTGTATTTTACTGATACAGCAGCATCATGTGTGAAAGAAGATTTCCATGAATAAGAATAGAGTAGAAGACTGCAGTGTTTTATTTCTCTGTAAAATTTTTTTCCTTTCCTAAATATTCTGTTAGAATAGAGACTTTAGAAAAGGAGTGGAAGTCAAATTCATCAAAACATTTGATAAATGCAGGTGCTAAAAGCTCTCAGCTCCAACAGTTTTTCTTTCTTTGGACCCTGAAGCCTGCTTCTGGTTATTCTGTGCATCTGTGTTGCACAATCACTGAGCAAGTGAAAGGAGGCAGGACAGATATAGAAATATGTGACTGAGATGTGTAACATCTGGAAGGGCCATTTCAAAGCTAAAGAATGACACAGGAGTTCTTTAATAATATCTAATTGCAAGAATAAAGTACTTCTCCACTGACTTTTCTGGGGGAGATGTTTTTGTTGTTTTGTAACCAGGAAGATATTTTCTTGCTGGGTCTCCCCCTTCCCCAGGGTGATTTCTATCTTATTACTCAGATCAGGGGAAGTTTGCATCTGAATAGAGATGACAGAGCTTCACTGGCAGCTAAGGTCAAAGATGGGTTGCAGCAGATTGATGAGGTAAATGAGCTTTTGTCCTGGTTTTGGCTGGGATAGAGTTAACTGTCTTCCTAGTAGCTGGTACAGTGCTAAGTATTGAGTTCAGTATGCAAAGAATGTTGATAACACTGATGTTTTCAGTTGTTGCTCAGTAGTGTTTAGTCTAAAGGCTTTTTCAGCTTCTCATGCCCAGCCAGCGAGAAAGCTGGAGGGGCACAAGAAGTTGGCACAGGACACAGCCAGGGCACCTGACCCAAACTGGCCAACGGGGTATTCCATACCATGTGACATCACATCTAGTATATAAACTGGGGGGAGTGGGGGCGGGGGCGGGGGGAATCGCTGCTCAGGGGACTAGCTGGGTGTTGGTCAGCGGGTGGTGAGCAATTGCCCTGCACATCATTTGTACGTTCCAATCCTTTTATTACTACTGTTTTCATTTTATTAGTGTTATCATTATCATTATTAGTTCCTTCTTTTCTCTTCTATTAAACCGTTCTTATCTCAACCCATGAGTTTTACTTCTCTTCCCGATTTTCTCCCCCATCCCACTGGGTGGTGGGGGAGTGAGTGAGTGGCTGCGTGGTGCTTAGTTGCTGGTTGGGGTTAAACCATGACAGCTTTTGTGCTGGAAGTAGTTCATGGTTTTATAGTAATAGCATCTAGCAGTCATCATTTAAGATAGCAGCAGTTAGTGCTATTGTACTTCATTTAGGAAATTCAAAACAGTTTTTCCTTCACAAGTAAAATGCAGCTTTCAGAACCAAATCTGGCAATATGGCAATATTGGTAGTTCTTTGTGCAATGTGGACTGCTTCAGAGTCATCTCTTCCTAAAATAAAACCAGCACTTTATGGTAGCAACATATGTTTTAAATATGATTTCTGCCAGAGACTAGTGATGTGATGTGATGTGACCCATTTTTCTCAAGAAGTGTCAGACTCTGTATGGTATCCTAACATGAGTACCCAGAACCAACTTTAGAAATATTTTGCTATCCTGATAGCTGGAAACAGCTCAACTGAAGTCTCAGGCTGATGTCAAATTGAAGAAGGGGATTGGAGAGGGGGCTGTGCCTTGCTGTATTGACACAGGTTTTTCCCTGTTTGGGATAACTTCAATCTCCTGATCCTTAGGGCTGTCAGTCCAGGACTGTAGTGCTTTTCCTCTGATACTGTATTCTCAAGGGAAATCTAAAGAAGGGGCATACAGACAGCAGAAAACACCTTTTAAAGTTACAGCTGTTTCTCATGTGCATTCCTCTGTGGAATTAAAGGCTGACAAAGCTTTGGTGTCCCTGCAGTCTGAGTACATTAAGAAAAAAACAAAACAAAAGCCTCAAAATCACAACCAAAACACAAAAAATGCTAAACCCACAACTGTCGTGGTTTCAGCCCAGCCGGTAACAAAGGACCACGCGGCCGCTCGCTCACTCCTCCCGCCCCCCTCCGGTGGGATGGGGGGAAGACGGAGGAAAGGAGAAAAAAAAACAAACCTGGAACCTCGAGGGTTGAGATAAAGGCAGTTTACTGGAACAACACAAAGAAATTGCAACAACAACAACGGTACTAATGAAAAATATACAAAAAGAGTGATGCACAGTGCAACTGCTCACCACCCGGGACCCGATGCTCTGCCACTTCCCCCACCGAAAAGAAGAGCCCACCCCCCGGCCCGCTCCCCCTTTATATACTGAGCATGATGTCACATGGTATGGAATAGCTCCTTGGCCAGTTCAGGTCAGCTGCCCCGGCTATGCCCCCCACCTCCCAGGTTCCTGTAAAAAAAAAAAATTAACTCTATCCCAGCTGAACCCAGGACAACAACTTAGAGGTTCAGTCTGTGTCCCAGTTACACCTCAGCTTCAGAAGCCTTTGCAGAACTTGCAAATACCCAGAAGGCCTTCTATCTTTACTTGTGAACTATTTCTATACTGTAAGGATAGTTTCTCTCATTTCTACCTTCAACAGACTTTAAATATTGAGTTTTCACCTTCATCTGACCACTGTCTTTCCTCAGCATAGACATTGTGTGCTTTGCATTAATACATAGTCTTTGACATAAAAGAATTCACGTTGAGATACTGGTTGGCTTCTGAAAGTTTCAGCTCACAGGCAGGATCATAGAAAATTGTGTTTAGAAAAAGGAAGAAAGAATAGTTTTATAGGGCATTTTTAATTTGGTTATTTCTCCCTGTACACCCAAAAGAATTAGAACAAATGATTTTCAAACTCATGAGCTTCTACTTCACACAGGTATGATGGCAAATAAAAATTGCTCTTTGAACTGTTCTTGTATCTATGCTTTTCAATGTCTGAAAAAAATATATAGGAGTATTTGTAACAGGTGACTTGTAAGGGCATTAATTTTTGGTGTAAAATGATAGAGCACAAGCAAAACATCAGGAATTAAGGAAAGGGGACAGAGAAGAAATCTAGGGAGGAAAAAGGGAGAAGCAGGGGAAAATACAGAAATAATTTCACAAGGGGCTTGGAACTTAGTCATTATCAATAATTTAGTATAAGCAATGCTACTTTTCATATTTGTTGACCAATCTAGTAAGAGATAATTCTTAAGACTTAAAGATCTGTAATAAGACAAGCTGATTAACTTCACGTAATATATTGATTAGGACTAAATAGTTCATAACTTGTCCTTTTTTGGAAATACCATTTTATGTATGTTGGTTCGCAGATGTGAGACTTCTGGAAATAGCACCATGAGCCTAAAAAAGCAATACAAATTTGCAGACTAAGTTGCCAGTTTCATAGGGATTGTCATAACCAAACAAGAAGATGTGGTTGTGTACTGCCTGCCCAGAAAGGGTCATCTGATGCAACGCAGTGATGGGATGGAGCCAGCTCAACACACTCTGCTGATCTGCATATAAGCTGAAATTAAGTTCTAAAAAAATCCAACCCATCCTACATTTAGAGAGTATGCTGTTAAGCTCTTTGCAGTGGTACACACAGCCGTAGCTGGCAAAAGTCAGGAAAGAGAGTGTAGGGTTCGGCACTGTCCAAATTTCTCTCTGTCCTCAGCCTTGTTTAGCAGACTGTGCAGTGCGGCAAGTTCAGCTACCACCATTGTGGACCACAAGATTAAGAACAGCAAAGGTGGTTTTTGTTGCTTTATCATTGTAAACTGAGGTCATTTTGTATTCACCATAATATGATGTTCTTCATTACACCTGTATTTAATGGCACTAATTTCTGTGGAATTTAAGCAATTTTTTCTTGCTTATCAAAGAAACATGTCTTTCAGAACAGTGGAAAATAGTTTATTTGAACAGTTTATTTCCATAAGCTAAAGTTCTCAGGTGGTCGCGGGGCGGGGGGGGAGGAAAGGGGACTATTTTCTCATCCAGTTCTTGTTCAGCAATCATAAAACAAAATTTTGCCTTCCCTTCACTAGCCTCTTGCCAAGTAAATTGGTGCTGTGTTTTTTTTCCATACTCTTTTCATATGGAGTGGAAACTGAGCACACCACTTTTCAGTCACATATAAATATGTTTTGTCTTGTGATTATGAACTTCAAGCACTAGCATGTGTCCAACTTTTGATCTGCATAGAAATTAGCATATGCAAACAATAGGAGAAATGAAGGACATACCTATTTTGAAAACAAATTTCACCTTGAGATTTAGGAAGAGGAAAAATGCATGGTTTTTTAATAGCTTTATTTATACTCCTTTGAGGCATAATAAAACTCACAGTATTCAGACAAGAGTGAACAGACAAATGTTCTTTAAAACCTAAGGAAACCTAAGGAAAGAAGCAGTACATAAAAAAAACTGAGAGGAAAAAAGGCAAAACTGTCATGTTAATAAAATCAGGCAAAGGCACTGAACTTACTGGTTTTGGAGAGATTTTTCTATTTATTTGTAGAGGTTGAGTATAAAACCTTTACTATTGCAGTGTATATGCCAGGTGCTTCTCTGTTGGACCTTCTAATGAGTTGCCATTTCCATTTTCCAGCACTAAGGATTAAAAAAACCACCAACTCACAAGATTTTAAATATGCAGTAAGTTTAGTTTCTTTATTTGCCTTCTCCTTCGAGGTTATTAAATGGAATTCTGAAACATTTTTCAATATAAGCATAAATTTATTTTTAAGTTCAAATCCTTGAAGCTGTGGGAATAGCAGGAAAATGAATGAATATAATAAAATTCAGAAGTGTTGACTGAAATGTTACTCTAAAACAGCTGAGCCAACATTGGAACACTGGTATTGATATTTAAAGTGTTCACAATTTTTTGAAAGAATGCCTTTCTGTTGGGAAACACTGCATCCTTGAAATTGTAAAGTTCCTTAGGAATGCTTTGGTTTTGTTGAGCTTCTAACAGAAATCAGGCAAGGAACTTGGGTAACTTGGAGAAATCAGCTTTAGGTAGAAGGTCTTTGATTTGAAAGAGATGTGGTGTAGGGGAAAGAAAAAGAAACAGTTGGGGTTTTGTTTTCTTGTTTTTTTGGTTTTTTTGTTTTTTCTTCCTGAGTTCTTTTCACCCCTTCTTCACATGTTCAACTTTGACCTTTTGTTTAAGACTGGTTTTCCTGCACCCGCTCCAACAAAACTGGAAAATTCTTACTATGGAACCTTATGATTTCTATCTCTACCTTCATCTCTTAAAATGGAATTGCTCTTTATCAATGTCCAAAGCATAAAATTGTATAAATTTCAGCTCAGCTTCCTAGTTTTGTTAGTGGAAACCAATTACATGGTATTTCTTCAAAATTCTCTTACTTGCAATACAGACTCTTTACTCCAAGATCTAGAAAGTCACTACAGAAACTTTCCCATAAGTATTTTTTAAAAGGAAAACACTATAAAATGTTTCCCATAAGACTTTTTTTTTATGGAAAAAAACTGCAGTGATTTTGCTGCGCTATTAATGAATTGCAGAGAAATCTCAGAGTTAAAACATTAAACAAGGAAATGACAAAACAGCTTTGAGGGCACTGGAAGGAGCATGAGAAACTTAAAATCTTCAAAGGAATTTCAGCAGGAAATGCAGTGGTATGACACATGCTACTCAATGGTCAAGGTTACAGCCCGAGTCCTAGAGAAAAAAAAATTCATGGGATCCCTGCCTACTTTTTTCCCATCCCTGTTTATCATGCTACAGACCTGTGGTTCCTAGAAAGTTAATTCTGATGATTTTGATGTGGGCCTCTTTGTATTTTAATAACTCTTAAATTCTCAGAGCACATTCATGAGTATTTTTAACCATTATAACTGTGAGGATAGTCTTGCAGATATGACCAAGCATAATTTAAAGGATCACAAACTACACAGGCAGAAAAATCAAAACAAGCTTTACTCAGTTCCAGTTTTCAGATAATCTTATTCTTTGTTAGTCTTGCTCCTATTTGAACTATTTGGAGGTGACAAACACTTCGATTGCTTAAAGTTAAAGAGCATATGCTTGAATATTTAAATATTTACTCAGGATTTCTGTATCAAATGTAGATTTGGAGTTTAATCTTCCATTTGTGAAAGTATAAAACATTTTTGTCCTTGAATGATGAGAGACTGATTCAGATATTTTTTTAGCTGGGTTTCTGGAAATGTAATTTGTATCCTAATGGATTTATAAGAAGAAAGGAAAGGTGAATATTAATGGAAAAAAGATATAGCCAAACCAGATATACAGATGCTGTTTAGAGTAAGCCTGGTACATGGAGCAGAAATAACAGCTGAAATCTTACCTAAACTCCTAATATTAAACTGTAAAACAATAGGAAATTGAAGATAGCAAGTGTACTGAATAAAGCAAAGTTCTGTTAGTGAATGAAACCATACCAGATAACAATGTCTTGTTATAGATCTGCACAGCTAACCAGGAAAATAGAGCTGTGTAATCCATCTTTTTACTGCGATGGATGTGTTTGTATGATCTATGGCGTAGTCTTGTAGCCCAGTAAATGTGGAGTTGCTGTTGCTTGCAACTGGTCACAGCATTGTGTTAAACTAACAGCACGGATTTAACATCTGCTAGGGTTTGTCTGGGCTTGTTTTGGCCAGCCTGGAGATTATTTTTTTTTTTTAGCTTGTTTAGCTGTAACAGTAATTATCTAATTGTTGCTAGGTTATTATCTAGTGACCAGGGAACTATTACCTACCTTGTTTTAACTTTTGCTTAGCCTTGTATAGTTGTGTGGCATAATACATAACATTATGAATTTTTTTAATCTAATGCAAAGTAATTACAAGTAGTTATTTTGTGGAGAGTGAGCTATCTATGATCCTAGACCAGAGCAGAGGAGCACAGGCATGGGCAGAAACTTTGAAAGGACAGGTACATGAGGATACCAGAGGCCCCATGGCTAAAAACTAACTAGCCATGGTCAGATACTGGTCAGCAAAGGAAAGCAGCCTTGGGAGCTACATAAAAGCAGTTTTAGGGGTAATAAAGAGAGCAGAAAATATTTGACATATGTAAAACACTATATATATATATATATATATATATAGTAAATTCAGTTGTAATGCAGATGAACAGACCAATGAAAATAGAGCAAGGTGTAGAGCATGTTAGCCAACATACAAAAACTTGCTTGTGACAAATCGAGATCAGTAGGGAAATTTGAAAAGGAACAGAAATGCCAATCCTGAGGTGACTTTTAAAATAAATTATTAGTGACCTAAGCATACTTTATACAACATTAAATGACATTTTTTAGTTACATGTTTTTTCGTTTCAGATACTGTATTACTAAATAATTACAAGAACCTGCTAGCCTTTAAGATATCGAAAGAATATTAAAGTTGGATACCCCTATAAAACTAAGGCTTGAAATGAGCACTATGGAGGAGCGGGGCTGAGATAAATTTAGTTTTGGAGTGTACAGTGTTAAATATTAACTTGAAAAATCAGGCACCTCAGTTCGGGTAAAGGTGTTCCGTGTGATGATAGATAATTGCTCACTTAAGTATATTCTTTCATTGAGTGGATTGGATTATGTGGAAGAGGGCAAAGCAGGAGCCTTTGGAGTTTCAGTATCTTTCCTGGGCTCTGTCTAGATGTCCTCTGTTCTATGACAATTGATCATGTTATCCAATCCTTTATTTCCCTCCCACTTTCCCAGTCTATGATTACTTTTCATATTGGTTTTGCTCCACATTTGCCCTTATTTTCTCTCTCAATGCCTTTAGTATCAATGTCCTCTTTTTCTTCACTGCTCTTTGTTTAGCTTATTCCTAGCTTACTAACATATTCTCTCTTCCAAAGAAATAAGGATAAATCCTTGATCACTCTGCTTTGTGTTTATATTCTTTTCTCCACGCTTTATCTGTTTTGTCTGCTCAGGCTGCATGCTCTTTGCTGTAATGTACTAATCTTTTACAGTGTTTATAATAGCGAGTCCTCACTCTCGGCTGGGCCTTAAATAGTAGTTTTTATGGTTACACTTAAAATAATTGGAGAGCAATTGCATAAGGGTATGTGTAAGTGCTGAGTGCTTACATGTCAGGTCAGTTTTGACTTTGAAGAAATCATTTGAATAAATTAATATTCTTTAGAATTTGAATTTACATATGTCCTGGTTTCAGCTGGGATAGATGTCTTCCTAATAGCTGGTACAGTGCTATGTTTTGAGTTCATTATGTGAAGAATGTTGATAACACTGATGTTTCCAGTTGTTGCTAAGTAGTGTTTAGTCTAAAGTCAAGGGGTTTTCAGCTTCTCATGCCCAGCCAGTGAGAAAGCTGGAGGGGCACAAGAAGTTGGCACAGGACAGAGCCGGGGCAGCTGACCCAAACTGGCCAACAGGGTATTCTGTACCATGGGACGTCCCATTTAGTATAGGAACGGGGAAGGAGGGGAGGGAATCGCCGCTCAGGGGACTAGCTGGGTGTTGGTTGGCGGGTGGTGAGCAATTGCACAGCGCATCATTTGTACATTCCAATCCTTTTATTACTACTGTTGTCATTTTATTAGTGTTATCATTATCATTATTAGTTTCTTCTTTTCTGTTCTATTAAACCGTTCTTATCTCAACCCACAAGTTTTACTTCTTTTCCCAATTTTTCTCCCCCATCCCACTGGATGGGGGGGGGAGTGAGTGAGTGGCTGCGTGGTGCTTAGTTGCTGGCTGGGGTTAAACCACGACAACATAGTGAATTGATCACTAATATTCTGTGCCTTAATAATGAATGCTGTAATTTTGAAAAAGTGATTTTAGATGCCTAACTTGAAAGTAGGAGCCCTGATTATCAGAAGTCAGATGTTCCATATCCTCTGGAAAGCAGCTTTTGAGGGTCTTAATGTGCCCCAAATTGAATGCTATCAAAATTACATTTTTCTGCAAAGTATTGGCTTACAAAATTGAATCCCCTTCATCTCCTACTAACTTAAATACAACAATGACAACAGGGAGTGATTTATTTGCCTATTTTCCCCCAATTCCTTATTCAGGAATCTGAAGTTGCTTTGTTACTCCACTGATTTAATCTCTACCTTTTCTGTTGGTGTTGAGTTATTGTTTCTCTAGTTGCAGAGCTGTATCTATTGCAAAGAAGTTGAAGGAATTTGCTATGCGGGCCTTGTTTATCTAGATACTTACTGCATGGATGCCAGGAATTATTGGTGACCAGGGCTGTCCCTTCTTGGTTCGAGGCTGCATTGGACCACAACATACCATTTCAAAGAGAGGAGACAGTGATGCTTCCTGCTCAGAACACAGTCAAGCACAGCAGCATAGTGCTGAGGGACTCTTATCAAAATGCTCATTTCATGGCAAAACTCTGGTGCTCCTGCTAGAGCTCTGTTGTACATCTTTACTTACTGTAAGAGCTACTGCTAATGAATCTTTTCTGTGGCAGGTGTTTCTGCAGTGTAAATGGATCACAACTGTGTTTTGGTGTTGCAGGAAATTGGAAGGCTGAGAAACAGGACTGACTGAACTGCTATGTGATCTGAGGAGATTAGAGCAATAGGTGATATAGGCAATAGGGTTTTAGTTTGACAGCTCCTGGAGCTGGCTTGGCCTGTATGACTGTATTAGCCACATGCAAATATCCCAAAATATCAAAGCACAGTTATTTATATCAACATTAAGGAGTCTTTGACAATTTTGATTAAAAAAATATGCTTTATTCACTCTTTTCTATGTGATTTATTCCATTGGGGGAATTTTGTCATGATCCTAAAAAGCAGAATCCTGTGTGCCTTTCTGCTTTCTCAGTGAGAGATAAAGTGATTAATGGTAGCAAAGAAATGAAACCCAAGTGCATGAGTTAAACTAATGGGAGCTCAGCTGTTACACTGCTAGTAAATGGGAAGGGAGACTTTTCATCTTCCTGATGCTGAAGAGCCCTGCTTCATCATCCCCTTTTCTCTGCTTGTTTTCATTGTGAAATTCTCATTACAAGAAGTAGGAGCTGACATCTGCTGGAGAGAGTTCTTTTGATGACTGTTTTCCTGTTAACAGAGGCAAAAACCTGGTGGAGGAAAAGGGAGGAGGACTATGTTAAGATGCTGCTTTTCTTGGACTTGAAGGGGAGAAAACCAACAATACGAATGAAAAAGAATTCTTTATTCTCTGGTGGAGGATAAATATGTGTAAAAATTCCAAATTCCCTGTCCAAGGGAAGTCAGATCTGCTTAGATTTCATGAATTATCTAGTTTTCTCTAAGTATCCATCTTCAGGGTTGAAGAGAGATTAGAAGGATGATAACTGGATAAGCAATTGGAATATAGGCAGATCTAGAGGAAGGAAAAACTAAAGGCATGGAGAGGTGTGAGAAGGGTTGACAGAAGAAGTGAGTGGAGGGAAGGTGTGTGCCGGAGTGGGTCAGATTTCACAGATGACTAAGGGGTAGTTACAAGAGAAATATCCAAACTTCACAGAAAATTGTGAGGAGGATGTTTTGGGAAAGGGAGTCTTGCAAAGCCAACAGCACCTAGGTAGCCATTTCAGTAATATCATATAAGACTGAGATGATCTCAGTAACGGGATCAGAAATACTAACTTTGGGTACAGACAGTGTTGTGAGCTTAGCTGGTTTTCACAGGTGCTTAATGGGAAGTTACATGATATGTGAATACATGATACATGATAAGTGAACTTTCACAGATAATTGGAGGGCAGTGTTGGGAACCTTTGGGGGAGTGAAATCTTGCAGTACCAACAGAACTTAGGTAACCCTGTCAGTATGCTGTAGAAAGCTTAGATGACCTAGATAATGGGATCAGAAACACCAAACATGGGCATGGATGTAGCAAAACTGGGACCAATGGGAAAAAGTATGTAGAGTGCATTGTTCATCTGAGGGGAGATAAGGGCAGATCAAAATGAATAGGGAAAGAATGAGCAAGGAAAAATAGAGGGGAGGGGGGATGAAAAGTGCCGGTGAAGTGCAAGCAGGCTGCTGGTTGGTACCCTTGCCTGACTGAGCATTGCATGTTGTCACCACAGCTCACCCTATCTTCTTACTAAGCTCTATTTCTGACTATTTTCTGTATGAGTGTGCTGTTTTCTGTGTGTGTATGTAGGCACACTACTGAAATTGTGTGTGTTGTGTATCTGTGCCTGTTGTGTACATGCTCAGCCCTGCCACTAGCCAGACCTACAAATGGGAACTGCATCAGCCACCTGTGTCTGGCAGGGATGGGAGAAGTGGGTCGGAGCCCACCAAGCCAGGGAGGGGAACTCCCCTGCATCCCCAAGCCCTCCAGATTCACCTTCACTTTGCAGCAGGGAAAATGTAACATGTTGTGTAGAGTGGGTAGGATTAAATGTAAATAACCATCCTCTAGTAAATTTTCTGTCTCCTTGGACAGTGTGCTGCATGCATCCCTAGTGATTGCCATGGCATGTTATGGATATAGCTCCCCTCCCTCCCCTCCAGGAACTGAAATTCCTGCAGTTGGGTGCACAGGTGTGACAAACTAGCCTTAGCTCAGCTCCTTGGGGCAGACAGCCACAGGCAAACTCATTTCTCACTATTGCTGTATGTACAACTAGTCAGAAAGAGCTCCTGTTAGAGCAAGATTGTCTCAGGACCTCTTCTCTCAACAGTGTGGCACAGGTATGAGTCTGTGTGGTCCCTAGACATGCTCTGACAAACATCTTGGTGTGCTGGACATGATAGGAGCATGTGAAAGAATTAGCCATTGCCAGAAGTGAGTTGGGGAGGCGTGTTATGGTGGGTACTGTGTAGGTAGAGAAAGGAGGTCTCCTCAACAGGAGAGACAAACTGAGGTTTGAAAAATGCAGGAGTTTGGGAGAGGATGTCATGCAAGAACAGCAGAAACAGGATATGGAGATTTGGAAGGCAGGTGAATTAGAGCAGTGAGACCTTGGCAATGCCAAATATTTTATCTCATAATTCTATGTGCCCTAAATGTCAAAAATCTCCATTCATCCTCTGCATGGTTAGTTAGGATCTTCTTCCAACCTTTTTTCTTTATAAAGTTCTGAAGCTTGTTCAAAATGCACATGCAAAACACACTAAACCTCAGATCCAAGACTAATGCATTAACTGCATTTCCTCTCCTTATTTCCTCTGTTTAATTCACCTGAAGATGTTACATGATGCATTTGTTACTCAAATATCATGAAGAACTGGGGACTTATTGAAGGTGCCCTGGTATCCTAGTTGGAAGAATGAAATATATATTAGGCTTCTTTTGCAGTGAGGGGATTCAATATATACAAGATCTATTCTCAGCTTTGACAAAGACTTATTTTGAGACTTAAAGTAAAACATTCGGGTACGTTACTGGCTAAAGCCTTTCGTCTGTGAACTAGAAGATGATGGGAAAGAAGTCTAATGCTTGCTAATTGTGTTTGGGGTATTGAGTGAATATGAACCGTAAAGGTATTACCTTATATCTGATGAGATGTGCATTTATTTTTTTTTTTTTAGTAGTTAACTACTAAAGTAATATATTTCTCTTAAGTCATTAGCAGCAATACATGATGGTGTTATAATCTCTTTATATTAATTTCAGTTACTAGTATCTCTCTTGGAGGAGTGGCTTGTTAGTTCTGTTAGTATTACTCCATCCATCCTAAAACGTATGGAACAATAATTTTAGCTTATTCAGTGAGACAGTGCAACTTGTTAAATGCACAAAAGATGATATGCAGGCTTCCTAATCATGAAGTCAGTAACATAAGAAGAGGTCCTTTTTGATACTATAAATAAAAATAATGGTCCACTTGAAGATTCTTTCCATGGTTTGTCGGTTCCAATTCTCATCCATGTTTCTAAGTATTCTCAAACATGTCAGGATCACAACATGCTTTGAATACAAATACATTTACAAAGTATGATTTTAAAATCTAACCAAATCTAATAGAGATCTGCACTCCAGTCTTACTGCATCTTGTGCTTTAAATTTCAGCTATGCAGAAAAAAACTGACTATCCATGGACCTGTATTTTTTCTCATTGACTTGTACATATACAATGTTGATATAAAACTGTTTCAAAATCTATCAGCAGTGTTTCCACTCACACCGTACTAACTTCATAAATATTAGTGTAGCTGCAACTTAGTTAAGAAGTAGGACATTTCCCTCTGTGTCCTTGAATTTTGACCCCATTTTTACCATTAGTAACAATAAGTTGTTTTGTTTCTGGTGTTAAAGTCATAAAGACTGTCGTTATCTAAGCTAATCCATGAGGCAACATAAGCCATAGACTCTCCCTTCAGCTGGTCTGGGCGATAAACTGGAACACATTTTTCAGAAAGAAACCCAAACTTGATTCATAGTCTGAATAATGGAGGTGCCAGTGCATGCCTTGGTAAGGTGTTTCAGCAGCTGTTTTATTCTCAGGGGTAAAGAAAGTGTGACCCTTTTGTCATTAATTTTGCTAATGCTAGATATTGTGGTATCTGAACATGCTGATTGTTGCAATGATGCTGAATATTTGTCTACTAGATTAAATAAGCCTTTACATTAGAAAAACTCAGTGTTTTGCTTCTTTAAATCTGTAAAAACTTTACCAATTTTTACAAAGCTTTCCTATTCTTTTTTATTCAAAATCTGTAAAAGCTTTACCAATTTTAGAAAGCTTTCTTATTCTTTTTTATTCACTCTTAAGTTAAGAAATGAGAGTAAATTTGATATATTTCCATTGAACCAGTATTTTCATTTGACTTTGCAAAAACCATCCAAAAGTTGTCTTTAGACTGTCAGATAGTTATGCTTTGAGTAAAGAAGGTCCTTATACTGGTCTGAAAAGGTGCTGTGCTTTTTTTTTTTGCTTGCTGCAAAATCATATTTTGAGGAAAAAGATATAAGGGGAGAAGAAAACTTTTTAAATGTCTATAATAATCTCCTTTCTACTTAAGGGTAGTTTTAGCTACATTTTAATACGGTTTGTTTCATAACAGTAAAGTTCAGAATAACATATACCACAAGTCTCTTGCAACTGTCTGCAAAAAACACTTAGTTCAGAAAATCTAAAGGCAAGTGTACCTTTAAAATAAACATGAACTTGTTAAAGCAGGCATTATTATGGCACTCAAGCAATCTTATTTTTCCCCTCACTAATCACTTAATAACCAGAGGGTTCATTTTCTTAACATTTTGAAGCTGGCTCGTATGACATCAACTTCAGTTAAATATTGGGTTTCCCTTCCCTACCATTCACAGGAGTGAAGTCAAGCTGTCTTTGGAGAAGACAAGGGTTGGGTCACTAAGAGGAAGGGCAGACAGAAACAGGTAGAAAGGGATTAAAGCAGTAAGTTTTCAGGTTCCTTTCAACAGAAAACAGTAAAAGCTGGTAGCCATTTCTAAAGAAGTTTACTTCAATTTTGCTGCTGCTGATAATTCTGTTATAGCAAGTGGTCATGAGAAAATATCAATTAATCCAAACATACCATTTGCAAGAGAGTTATGGAGTTCTAATTATATACAGGCTTTCCTGAAAAATGCATTATTCTAATATTAAGATTTGAAAAAGATAGTGAATTTGAGTAGTGTGCTTCTGGATTTTAAAAATAAATGCGTTAATTATTTTACAAGTTGTTTTTTTTTTTATTTCCCCTTCAGAATGAGAGACCACTGAATTTTTTATGCGAAAAAAAGAAGACTGAAGCATTGCCCTTAGTGCAAAACTCAACTCAGTCTCAGCTGTAAACCTCCAGATGACAACTTGCCTGTTCCAGTAAGGAAAATGTGGAATGAGAAATTTGAACATCATCTGCATCTTAATTGAGTGGGATTTAGTGCTGTCTGTATTGGCTGATGATGTTCCAGTTCTGCCTACCCACCTGAAAAGGTTACCAGATGACACTCATCTCCAGGATAACTTTAAACATTCATCTTTCCTCAGTTGTAGTTTGTCTCTTGAAAACTTGAAGCCATGCAACAAAACTAAATGGGAATAAATCAGTGTTGAGAAGTAGGAGGACTCTCCCAGAACTGGGTGACAGATAGGGTTAGAGGAGCAAGGCACCTGAGTTAACGAGGCCAGCATGCCTAACTGGTAACTCCATGCATACGAGTGTCTTAGAAATTAACTGCCTGGATAGAATGAAATGATGGTATCCAAGCAATAACATTGTAGCAGCTAGCTATTTTGGCAAATGGTTAATTAGATCAATGATTAATTCATTAGTGTGTCAATGAATGGACTAGTTCTGATTGTATTTGGTCATTGTTGTGTATCAAAAGTTCTTCAGAGTGAATAAAAAAGAAAAATGTATTAGGAGACTCACAGGCAGACGAGGGGCTAGAATCTCCTTGGGAATGGGTGGAGTTTATTTTTAGTCAGAGGTACTCAGCTTTAACTTCTAAAGACAGAGCATACTAAGGTTTCCTGTAATTGTAATACTGAAGTGTAAAGTTAGAAAGTTAATTCAACTAAAATTAGCTTTATGACATAAATGAAGCATTCATAATGGCAAAAATGGTCTCTCTATGATGTGTGGTGGTAGGTTGCCTGATGACTTCGGGGGAAACTGACAACTGTGTGTTCTAAAATATAATTATATTATTAGTATTTAGAAAGATTTGCTTTCAATCCTAAATGTAAAAAAAAAAAATATTTGAAATATGTAACAATCACATTTTTCTTTATTTAGACACAATTTTGAACAGGCCTCTGTAACCCTCTCACTCTGTAACCCTGGCTGTAAGCTTACCTTCAAACTCCTTGGGGATTTGCTGCCTCTGTACCTAGGCATAGACACTAACATTTATTGCTATATATTTCTATTTCAAAAGTAGTGTAGCTGTAGAGAAGCAAGCAGTACAACAATAGTATCTTGCAAAGGAAATTGATCTGTCATAATATTCTGTCTCAATTTGATTCAAAGAAATTGAAGATCAGGTTGTTTAAATGTGCCAGAACAGCACTGGGTGACTGAGAAGTATCCTCCAGCTAAAAAGGAAATCATTACAATGTGAATAATAATTCCAGTGACATATGATTTTTAAAAACTCATCATTACACAGTTGATTGTATCTTTTAAATGCACCTGTGTCCTTGTGATTTACAAATAGAATCTTATAAATGTCCTAAATTGAGTTTTAAAACTGATACTCTACTTGATATTGGAAATTACAGTTCAAAAGTGTAGCATGGTGAGCATAAGTTGCTTTTCTTGTTCAAGAATATTCTGTGGCACCACTATGCTCAAACATTGTATAGTTAATTATTTCAAATTTAATTTAGGTTCTAAACATACTCATTTTAGACTAGTTGTCTCTTCATGTCTGCATGTGATCGATTTGTGTTGTGGCACAGATGTTTTACACCATATTTACTAAGTTCTTGAAAAAGGACGACTGCTCCAAAGGCTACTGTAATCATCTTTTTTCAGAATTCTTTTAAGCATGAAAATGAAATATACCTACATGTGGATATACCCTCTTTTGTTTTCAGCATTTCTGTTCTATGTTGACTAGACATTTGCTGTCACTTAGCAGAAGGTTAATGCTGGTGTTAGAGGCAAAATATAATACAAAGTGCATGAGAGTCACTTTATCGTTCTACGTTTCATCTGGGCAACACGTTTCTGTGTTAATGCAAGAAGACAATAATATTGCTAGATGTCTATGTAGCTTGTTTAATTATCTCAATTTAGTAACTTTTACAAGTAAAGGATGTATTTTCTTCTGTCATCTCAGAGAAAAAGCTCTGGATGGAATGGCTGATAGATCATTCTGAGCAACCAGTATTTTTAACAGATACTCTTCTGAGCATAAAAAAGAAGATATATTTTATATGTCCATATTATTTTAACTTATTCTCATTTTCTTCTAAAAAAATGGGTTAATTTACCTCTGTGACTAAACTGAAGAACAAAAAAAGTAACAGAAAAGAACCGATGTATATGTTGCATGTATAGTCACATATAGACATTCAAAGTACTGCAGAAGTTTCTATCAAGTGTTCATCACCATCCATGTTCACAAGTTTCACAGAGGTATTTTCCAGTAATTATATACCTAGCAGTAAAATCTGGACTGCTGAGCTGAATGCTTACACTGTCATTATCTTCTCTTGCTATAAAGGGAGTTCTCTAGTGGATAGTCTTGACTGAGTTTCCCACTGATTGTAGTCCCTTCTGAGTGTAGTCAATATGATCTTAATATATTCAAGCTACTCCCCCACATTTGTGAGCTTTTGCTTTAGTTCAGACAGGCATTACTATGTGGAGACTACTGTTGCATTTTTCATGCTGCTTTTCACACAGCTAATACAAAGATAAAGGAATTCTTAAGGAAAAATGTGGAAATACTTTTCATTCTACAGGTTTCTACAAAAATGGTTTTCAGCTATTTGATTTTTTTTTTGCTCACAAGCTTATATGATAGACCATCATACCTCCACAATAAATATCTACTCTGTGCATGTTTTCATTTGTAACTTCTGCCATTTTTCCTCTTCCATTTATTTACAGGAAGATAGTCAGTGATACAGAAATAAAGAGGTAGAAGATAGTTTGGGGGAGCTTCTGGGAAAAAAAAAATTCTGTTTTCAAGGAAAGATTGCCTTCTAGAAGACTCTACTTGCCAGTGATGTGAATTAAGTATATTTTCTTGAAAGTAAATGGAAGGTTTTGAGCCATTTTGATGAAAATAAGAGCTCTTTGATCCTTGTTGGGAGCCAAATTTCTTCAGTTTTAGTGTGTTGGGCTGATGCTGCTAAACCATTTCTAGGACTTGAGCTTGGCATCAATTTGGAACATGATTCATGGCATGTTGGCATACAGACTTTAGACTAATTGCTGTTGACTTCTATCTGCTTCCAGTAGTGCTTTGTAGCCATAACCAGTACAAACTGGAGTTACTAGTACTTACAGAGAAATTGGCAGCTATCGCTGTACCGGTCACACTTGGATATCTGATTCTAAATACTAGCTGATACCTTGTCAGAGATCTCATTGCTGCAGTTTTTCAGGTGGAGTCATTGGCAAGAAGGGTAGAGTATTGTAGGAAAAATAATCCTGCAGATGAGGCCCAAGCAATGCGTTATGTATGAGCTAAGCAGCATCTACATCTTCTGCATGTTTTCTTGCTTTATTTGTGCTGTCTTTGCTTAACAGCTGCCATTTGACTTTTCATCTTTAACATCTTCATTGTAATGATCGATAGTTTTCTGACTTAAAAAATAACCTGATTATTGTTTTCTTACAGGAAAATGAACTGTTTGTCAGTGAGAGAATTAATTTAGTAACTTCTTCCAGCCTTTTAAGAGAACAATAATCCTATATCCCTATACAGAAGAGAAATCCTTATGCAACATAAGGCATTAAAGACTTTTTTCCCCTAAGCTGGAAAGTAACGCTGTATGAATCTATATGTACTAGCCATTAATTTTCATTCTTAGGTAATCCCCAGGGAAACCCTTGCAAGTAAAAATAGAAATGTGAAGGTTTGATTTGCTCTCTGACAGGTTCCATGAGGCGCTACAGACAAGTGTCTCTAGCAGGATGTCAGCTGCTCATGGCTTAGACGTCCCCCTTTGTCTCCTCTGGAGTGGATTACTGCTTATGCTGTCAGTGGGCTACACCAGATAGCCATTTAGAAATTGCAGTGACTGCAGATTGAAGCAGCTGTCTGCTTAGTGTATTCTCTCCAGAAAATACCACTTAGACCTGCATTTCCAGGAATTGTGCCGGTTTCTTATTGATTTGTAGGTGAAGTTCATGGCATTAGCTGGTTCTCATTCCTCATGACAGTTGTGAGCACGTGGTGCTGGAAGGAAGAGTGGGTCAGAGCATGGTTCTTTACTCTGGAATATGCTGTCTAGACAGCCCACTATCTCTGTCTTCTGGGGAATGCTTTCTGAATGAGTAAAGAAGTGGTTTTATATTCTTCTGTTTCCAGTTTGGTATACACGGAAAAGTAAAAGTTCTTGACTGTTTGTCCTAAATTGTATGTATTTTTATTAATACTTTCTGCAGTATCAGTGTGTTCACCAGCACATGTGGAATAACTCATTACACACTATGAATATCTGTGATCCAGAACTATGCAAAGCTTTGGTGATAATGCCAAAGTTACCTGTTGCCTTCTTACCTTAGGTTGTGACATCTTCAGATCTCGGAAATGGCAGGTGTATGAGGCATGAAAAGTATACAAACAGTTAAGTCCAGGGTGTGATAAAATGGTATCAGACAATGTTTTTCTTTTTGAGGCCATTAAAAAAAACCAGGAATCATAACACCTCTCAATGTCAGAAGTGTCTGTGCTCCCAAAGATACAGTTTTCATGTACCTTTTCAAATTATGAGGCTTTTGACTAGATGAAATCAGTTCTATACCTGATTGCAGCTTAGGAGTCAGTTATGAGCCACTTCATTTTTCCATGCAACTTTCTCTGTTTCAGCTGACCGTAGTGTTTTTAATTTCCTGACCTGAACTGGCACTTGACATTGCTGAGTGCTGCTAGCTCTCAAACCAGTCCTTCACTTTTCTAATTTAATTTCTGACTTTTAATATTGTAATTACCCTGAGGATAGCTGAGTGACTAATTTATAGAGACAAATAGGTTTCTTTTTTGAATGAAATCATTCAGGTCTTTCAGCATATTGGGATCTTCAGGATGCAACACAAGGATAGTAATGCATTCTGCGAGCAGTGGCATTTGCTAGAAAATTGGAGGATGTATTTAATAAAAATCAGTTTTTCTGATGTGACTGGAGTATTTTGCTAATACAGTCAAAAAGGCCAATACAGTGTTAGAAATTATTGGAACTAATGGAGGAGAAGAAAACAGAAAATAGTTGTCTTGTTATTGTATATATCTGTGAATGTCTGCTTTACCTGCTAGCTCAAAATGTTGACAATATTGACAATATGTAGTAGAGAACTGTAAAGTGTAGAGAGAAGGACAACAAAGTAGTGGAATGTGTGGAAGAGCGTCTCTGCTAGAAGAGGTTAAACATTTGCAGATTTTCCAGCTTGGGAGGGAGGGGGGGAACCCAACAAAAAAAAACAAAACAAAAAACAAAAAAAACCTGCCAGAGTGCAAATAATGCAATATTATGAGTTGCCTGGAGAGAGTGAACAGAGAACAATTATTTACTATTTCTCACCATACAATATCTAAGGAAGATGAAATAAATTGATATAGCAGTGTCCTGGTTTCAGCTGGGATAGAGTTAACTGTCTTCCTAGTAGCTGGTACAGTGCTATGTTTTGAGTTCAGTATGCGAAGAATGTTGATAACACTGATGTTTTCAGTTGTTGCTCAGTAGTGTTTAGACTATAGTCAAGGATTTTTCAGCTTCTCATGCCCAGCCAGGGCACGAGAAGTTGGCACAGGACACAGCCAGGGCACCTGAGCCAAACTGGCAAACGGTGTAATCCATACCATGTGACATCCCATCTAGTTTAGGAACTGAGAAGGGGGGGCGGGGAATCGCCACTCGGGGACTAGCTGGGTGTTGGTCGGTGGGTGGTGAGCAATTGCCCTGCGCATCATTTGTACATTCCAATCCTTTTATTACTACTGTTGTCATTTTATTAGTGTTATCATTATCATTATTAGTTTCTTCTTTTCTGTTCTATTAAACCGTTCTTATCTCAACCCACAAGTTTTACTTCTTTTCCCGATTTTCTCCCCCATCCCACTGGATGGGTGGGGAGTGAGTGAGCGGCTGCGTGGTGCTTAGTTGCTGGCTGGGGTTAAACCACGACAAGCAGACTGATGAAAACTGGCAAAATACAGCAGTGAAACATGTTCCTTAAGCATCTGCTTCTGCTATGGTCACAGTCAGGATTCAGGCCTTTGGTATGGCTGTTCTAGTATCATGCTCGTACTGTGAGGCAGAGAAGTGATACAATACTCAATTTATACAAGTCTTTAGGAACTGAATGCCCAAGATCATGATGGGAGTTTGAGACAGTGCAATGCTTTTAATCAAGGTCTTTCTAAATGCTAGGTTAGAGCCTTAGTTGTGTTATTTTTTTCTTTGTGTTTTGAAGATAAAAAAACCCACAAACAAACCCAAAATCCTCTGTTTGAAAAAAGTTTTTTTTAAAAAAAAAAAAAAAAAAAGATTGTGTGGATCTGACCATATAGATGAGCCTTTTAGCCATGTGGTTTTTAGGTCATCAGTTCAAGGGTGTTCAAACACTGTGCTTTTTGCAGGAGGCAGAAACTAATCTCTATTCATACTGTTCATAGCTTGGCACAAACATCTGTGAACATGCTTCTTGTATTATTCTGGTCTCATCTCTGCTAGCAACTTGTTTGCCTAGGTTGTTGTTGGGCTGCTCTGGCTATTATTGTCTGAGTATTACGAAAACTAGAGGCTTAATAATTAACTGCCTCTAATTACAGAAGTACATGAATGGTATAGAATCTACTGCTGAAATCTGTAATACTTCATGTTCTAGGTGATACTGTGACATGCATGACTGAATGCCTGAAATCAGGCTAGAACTCCGAAAATGGATTTTAAATATATGAGGGGAAAGATAGGTCAGTGAAATTTTAGACTTAGATGAAAAACTGTATTCCTCGCCAACTATTTAAACCAAGGAATGTATTTATACTTGTGTCCTATGGGGAATGAATTCAGTTTGCAGTCTAATTTTTTGTCTCAAAGTTACCAGGCACCTTTTCTAGGAGTACTTTTTTGTAGGTATACCTACACAGAGTATTGCAAATTTGCCTGGTACATTTTGGAGCAGCTTTGTATTTGTTTTATTTTCACATGGCAGTGTCTATTATTCTAAAGAAGGTATGAGGAAAAACTACACATTGTTGTTAACTGGTATAAACTCAGTTTCACCTGAATTCATCTTGAGGGACCTTTGTGTTTGTGTAAAATCTCTGCCCAGGCATTCCAGAGTAAGACTCTCTAAGGGTAAAGAAGAGTCTGGCTTCCCCTAGTGAAAATGCCTGTAAACCCTTATAGCTTCAAAAGTCAGGAAATCATTGAGAAGTGCTAATTTTGCTGACAGAGCCTAAAGCAAGTAATATTTTAAGCATGATCAACCTAACGCATTACCATTTGATGTTTGATTGTCCATAGGGATCTCACTTCTTTGTACAAGAATGTGAGAGAGAATGATTATACAATGATACTAACAACATTTAGAAAGCCTGAAAGATCTTTTTCCCAAGCTTTTTTTTTAAAGTAGAAATGTGGAGAAGGGCAGTAATCTTCCAGATGTTTAAGAAGAAACCAGTTCTCATCTTAATGTAAACATTTGGTGCCAAGTATAAACTGGAAATCTGAATTAGGAAATGGAGCTATTACTGCATGAATATAGCAGGAAAAGTATGAAAAAGAGCATGGAAAAGAGAGAATAATATACATTGTATGATAATATGGTGTATTGATAGTACTGATAATTGACTGACATATATAGGAGTCTGTATTGATAATTATTGATATACTGATACACACACACTGATAATTATTGATATATACTGATAATTATTATCAAAGTAGTAGTTAAATGCATTTAAAATTTGAGCCTGACTGGTTCATTGACAGCAAAGATTGAATTACCTGAAAATATAAGCCTTTGTTGTTTGAGCTAAGAAATGTCATTCTGTTAAATAAGAAAAAATATGTAAAATATGCAATTTTTTAAATATAAAGGGAGGGAATATGACTTGAAGTGGGTATGGATCTCTTATATTCTGTTGATGGTGCTTCCCAACCTGTGAGCAACATACTGCTTATAAGATCATATGACATTATTTGCATCCACACAAACCACAATTTAAAACTGAGCATTCTATTGTGTGTCCAGAAAAATCTAAGCATGGGGTTGCCATTCAAACACATTATTCTCATTCTGTGGACCAAGAAATGTTAGAAACTATTGTAGTAGATCTTGTGACAGACAAGGTCTAATTTACAAATAAATTCCCTGACCCAGCAAAGGACTGAAGTATATGCTTTAAGCATGTGAATAGTTTCATCCTGAAATTCAAATTTAGCAAAGACATTAGACACATTATTTATAGTTATGATCTAATGATCTTGTCCCTTGCTCTATTTCTTATATTTATATTGTTGCTTCATTTGCACTGTAGAGATAGTGTCTTGATCAAAATTTGACATTAAATCTTCCTCCCTCCCCTTGTCTAGCTTTTCTGCCTCAAATCCCCATGTTGAGTAAAAGACAAGTAGGTAGGATCGAAACAGAGTAGTATCAAATATTTCAAGGTTACTTTGACATCCTAAAACCTTCCAAGATGTTTAGTACATTGAAATTTGCACTAGAATTTTGTTTGAACAACTATGTCAGTTTTATTCAAGAGATTATTATTATGAGAAGAAAGAAAAAGAAAGAAGGAGGCAAAGGGAAAGAAAAGAAAAGAAAATCTCTGGGCTATAACAACACTCTACTTAATCCTGTATTTCACTTGCTATCTCTGACCCTTGTAGAAAAATATTCCTCTGAAGTTTCTAGTGATGCTGCTTTCATTTACACATTAAAGCATTCCTATAACAATCATCATAACACTAACAGCATCCATGAAGAACATTATTATACTGAGAAAAAATTAATTACTGCATCCTTTGAGATAAGCAATAAAAATGTTGTTGCATTTTATTTTTTTCTCCCAGGAAATCAGACCTGGAACACCATACAGCTGAAAATGTTGTCTCTGGTAATCATAGGGGTTTTTGGCTGAAGAGAATGGCCTGAAGTTCGTGTGGTACATACTTTGCCGTGTATTTTAATAAGTGTAGCCTCATTTGAGGAAGAGTTTATAAAACAGATTGCCAGACACTTATAAAGGAAGGTTAGAAAGGTCAATTTAATATTTGAACACTGGAAGCTGTTCTTATACAGCCCACATAAATGGCTTGCATCAATTTTTTTTTTAATCTTACACTTTAAGTGGAATTTGCTAGGATAACCTTTTTATAAACATAATTGTACATGGATGTAAGATTGAGTCTCAGTCACATAACAGGAACAAATGGCAGAAGGAATTTGTACTTTCTTCTGAAAACTTGAAATATCTGATATGGCATGACAAAAGTAAATGTGTTGATGAGGAGGGAAAATTGCTGTATTTTGGAATTAATTTTAGTTGCTGGAAATAACTGACCTTCGAAGCATAAAAACTGGTTTATTACAAACCAGCAAAAAGATACACCAATTTCCCCTCATCCTATTGTGGAAATTAACATAGAATCCATTGCAGTAATGGTAAACTCAGTGAAATTTGTAGCGTATAGACTCTTTTATTCAAGACAATTTTTTATGTAGTTTATAAGCCCATTGCTTCAGTGAAAAGAGTAGATAGGTGCTAAAAAACAATATGCAATGATTTATAGGTTTCATATTTGTGTAAAAAAAATGAGTGATCTACTTCTTTACACTGAATAGGTAATTTTATCCACGTCTTTACCACCATGCCACTGTTTGACCCTGTACTTCTGAATAGCATTATTAATCAGATCATAATAAAACCTTCATTCAGGCAAGTCCACCACAAGTTTGGGGAAAGTTATCTTGACAGATTAATTTTTGCCCATCTGTGTTTGTGTGTGGGCTGTAAATATTGTCATTGTCATAAGGCTTTGCAAAAAAACCCTCCAAAAAACCTGTTAAACTGCTCTTTCATTTTCTTTCATTTCAGATTGCTTTATGGTCCATTAAAACAGATTGCTATTTGCTACTGAAGACTGCTACTGCAGTCTTCGTTTACTTGGCTGAACTGTAGCTTGTTTTTAAACGCTATATTTTGTGAGACTGTCTTTACATATATTAAACCAGGCTAGGATTTTTATAGGACATGGAGGTGGCTAAGTCCTATTAGTGTTATCTTTATAATTTATTATCTAAGGGTTTCAGTCTTTACAGAGCAACAGAGTGAGATTTCAAATTTCACAACTGTCCTACAAGAACTACTTCTGGGTCTGTTTGTGTGGGTTGTCTTTGTTTTGGTTTTTTTCCCTTTTATCAAGCTAGATGAGTGAGGCTTTCCTGCATGAGTAAAGGAAAAAATGAGCATATGAACCTGGCTCATGGTCAATACTCGTTTGGTAGAAGCATTTTAGTTAGTCTGTACTCCACACTGTGCCATTCTTCTTTTGGGGGAATTCCGTTATAAATCATATTAGTTCACCTAAGAGTGGCCTGTACAGACATTGCAAACGGGTCTTGGAAAAACATCTCAGATAGTGATGCAATCTTTTACATGGGTGACTTGAATTCAAGACTTTCCAGCAGTCTGTTTATAGTACTGTCCTGTAGTGTAAATCAGCTGCAGATCAGCAAAGGCAAGTAAGTGTTAGTCAAAAATTATTGCATGTTGGAGTTCTTTGTAAAACAGACATGCAGATCAGAAGTTACTAGATGTTGGACTAAAATTACTTTCGGTATGAAATGATCAGTGAAACTTTTCAGAAGGGAAATAATGAAGGTGGTACTTTGCTGAAATGCTTTGTATCATCTTGCCACTGGCTGCATCATTGCAAGTACCATAGCATATTACCTTTTTATATGTTTATTATCCATGACAGTAACTGTTTCTTGCATGGCTTTCTAACTGGTATGTTTTGTGATGACTCATGCTGGGTTACATCAGTTTTACTATGTTACCTCATTCAATGAGAGATGGACTGACTTAACCTGTTGTAAGAGAAGCTGAAAATTTTACGATAAAACAATTTTCTGTATAAGCCTAGTGATTTGAAGAAAAGTTTTCTTTTTCCTCCAGGAACTTCTGAGATTTCTGTATCTGAAAGATAAATTTGGAGATCGCTTTATTATTCAGGTATGTCTAAAATATAGGAGCAAAAAACAGATTTGATATCTGTTTATGTAATTAAATGTTTTTCCAATTGACAGCATGTATGAATGTAAATGAGACAAATACATAGCAGGATGTAGAGAGAGGTGTAACAGATTTGTGTAGGTATGTTAGCAAAAGAGGTGAAATGGAACTTTCTCTTCACTCATAGCTTGCCTTCCTGCTAATTTTTGCTCTTTCTGCCTAAGTTTGATGGTAAATTGCATGTAAGCAGTTGCTTTATAAAGCAACCGTTACAAATTTAGCCTGATATACAATTGCAGTGGACTTGCATGATTGGGAAGGTTTTGTATCCATAAGGTGGAAAGGACCATGAAAGAAGTCCTATACAGTGACTAGAGTAATTAGTTTTGTCTTTCTGTCAGGTGTTAATTCTGCTGTTAAATGTTAACGCTTCTGGACTTACTGTTTCTTGGAGGTAGGCTATTCTGTACCCAAAAGCGAATGCAGAAAAAAATCTGTGTCTCACTAGTAGTGATGACAACATAGCACAGTCTTCCCTGGCCACTCCACTGGCTATTGCTCTTTGCAGCTTTTGTTACACAGAAAAAGCCAGAGGTGAATGATAATTAATCTTAGGTTTTAGTGTCACGGTAAAGAAGGCAATTGCTACTAAAAATATTCTAAACTCTGTGTCCTGTTCTGCTAGGAAATTTCAGACTATCCCCTATAAAGAAATGTGAGCTGTGAAAAAATTTAGATTGGATGCCTGTATTGGATTTTCTTTTAGAAACTGGATGCATTTAAACTTTGAAAATATTGGAGTACAAGTAAATCCAAAAATTCTGTTGAGTTTATAACACTCTCTTGAGTCTATGTAATTCTACACCTTTATTTTATTCCATGTAGGGGTACATAATATGAATAAAAATACCCCTTGTTCTTTGTTAAAAACATTTTTGATAGAGAAGGAAAGGAAAAGGCTTTTCTTTCGTTACTGACAGCCAAGCAGAAAGTGAGTTACTGCTGCTTTACCAACACCAAGAGGTATGAAACGCTCTTATGAATATTCCCTTGTCTTGGAGAGATAGTAAACCTCTATCCATATTTCTTCCCCTCCCTTCTCATATTCAGGATGACAGCCTCATCATAATGTGGATGGGAAATTTGTCATAATCAGAGAAACTCATCTCATGGCTCAAACCTTTTCATGAATATTTATTTACTTTCCAGTGGAAATTTCTGTTTCGTGTCAAAAAGAGAGTTAACAATCTTAAATATCCTTTTCTGACATCTTGATATCTTTGTTCTCTTCTTATTGTAAAGTGTATTTTGTTAGCATACTAATGTTATCCCAAGCTGACCTCTTAAGACCGGTATCTTGAAATTTTATTATGCTACCTGGGGTTTAATTTGTCAGTCTGAGATTGACCTTCATGCAAAGCTGAGAAAAGAATTAGCCTCTAGCCAATGCTAGCTTATTTTAGTAAAATTAATTTTGAAGGTCAATCTTTTTCCAGAGCTGTCTTTGTTCCTATGAAAGATTCCATTAGGAACAGATTTCTGTATTGGTCTTGTTGGTTTAGTGCTTCACTTCACTTTACATTTTTTAAAAAATATATTTTCTTGCACTTACATCTTAATTTCTATTTTGAATTAGTAAAAATCAGGTTTTCATCTTGTCAACATTCCTTTTTTTCTCTGACAATCAAACCTCACCATAATTTGTCAGAAGTCCGAAATCACGTGGAATGTATGTTGGTAACCAAAAAGGATCAGCAGGCTGACATCATTGGTATGACGGTATTCTTGGTGTATGATATGATACCTTATGGTATGATGGGTATTCTGCAAGGAAATTTGAATCAGCCAACAGCATAGCAAAACATTTAATCATAGCTTAGCAGAAACTGTCACAAGAGGATGACTTACCTCAGTTCTGTTGCCAGTCCCTGAATTTGGGTATTTGTGGCCTGAAGCATATCTAGCTAAATTTGGAATCTACCTGTTATTTTACAAGGTACATAACAGCACAAGGATTTTTTAATGTAATTTATTAATTATTTATCCATTCTTCATTACACAATCAGGAGATTCTTCCAATTCATCTTCCTCCATATTTTTTTTAAACTTCATTCTTTTCAGTAGAAATTAGAAGCGTAGATCTGCTACCTTATTCATTCTGAAACAGGATGCTCAACATTTCTGCTGCAGGAGTGCTCACTGGATTGCAGTTCCCTTGAGATTCCTGGCACCAGGCTGAGATCCTGATTTATGGAGCTAAGTGACAAAATTCAGTGCAGTCCAAGATTTTATCTGTTTTGTGGAATAGTTTTAGAAAAAATGGAATATGTATTTAATGGGACATTGCAACATTCTAAAAATAATGCTTTTTCTAATTCAGAAGAAAACCTGAAAATTCTGTAATTTGTTTGGGAACACAAATACCAAAAGGAAGAAACTAAAAGTAAAAATGTTGCATTTTTGATAGCATCAAATGCTATGATAAAACCTGATTCTAAAGCAAGCTTTTTTTTGTTTTGTTTTGTTAAAGTGAATGACTTCTATGGGCAGAAAAAATTAAAAGATAAAATGGCTGCTTTTTAACATGGTCATATTTAAAAAAACTGTTAGCAGATTTTGAATATTTCCATAAGGTTTCATTTTTATAACCCGAGATATTCCTTTTCAGCATCCTGTCTAGTTATTGCATAGGAACAATAACGTAGAAAGGAGTGTGTATAGATTCATTGATTTATTTCGGGAATCACTAGATACAGTGAAGTGATAACTCTGTTTTCCCAATATCTTCTTTGTAATTTTTGCACCGTCAGACATTCTATCAATATTCAATCTTTTATACATAACTTTTTTGTCCATCCTGTTTGATTCTTACTGTTCATATAGTGCCTGCACTTCTATTGTGATGCATAATTTTCAACCTATTAGTTTTCACAGTATAATCGTCATTTAAGATAGGAACAGTTCTCATTATTGTGTTTTGCTTACGCTTAGTTTTAATAACAAAATATATTGAAGTTGTATTGAAATAATTTCATTATCACCAATTGAATTTACAGTTGTCATTTTAAAACTGTATTACTAAGCCCTACTTGTATCTTTTATGTTTTCTTCCTTACCAAGTTAATTTATATAAAATTATATGTAGCTTATCATAAAGGTGGTTCACATGCTAAATTTAACCGTATTCAACATAAAAGTGTTATGGACTGCCCATGAAAGAACATTATGAAAAGCAAATTTCATCATGATCATTAGAGGTCAATGGGGCTTTGTGAAGTGAGCCTACTAACATTTTACTTAGAACTTGCCAGAGATGGAATAGTACTCAAGAAAAACTTGTAAATTAATATTTATTAATGTCAAACTTTCATATTTTATTCATGTTTTATTTTACAGATGTAGGAATATGATTGGTATTCTGCAAGGAAATTTGAATCAGCCAACAACATAGCAAAAGCTGTCATAAAGTTCACCAAATGTGACTTTTGATATTAGTACCATTTCCATATAACCTTTTCAAAATTATCAGTACTGTTATGTTAGTAATTTATATAAAATCTATTTTTGTGACAACTGAAAGGAAGAAAGAAAAAAACAACCAAGCTTGGAAATGAACATTTTTATAAGGTATTTTATTTCCTCAAAATATCAGGAAAGAAACACAGCTGACATTCTTCCCTGTGTAGTTAGTTCTGTTACCTCCCGGAAAAATTCTTGCTAATGTAAATTACTGTTTAGGAATACCTTCTCTTTCAGAAAGAACATATATCGAATATTATTCACAAAGATAAGTAAATTTGCCTAATGGCAAGTTAAAAAAAAAAATAAAAAAAAAAAATCAAAAAACCAAACATGATCTTTTCATAAGGTTTGTGTATTCCAATATGTATTTATAATGTGCCATTACACATTATATAGAATGTTATTAATATAAATGCATAATACTAGGTCAATTGCTATTACAGGGCTTTCAGCTGAAGGAAACACAGGATAAAAATAAGATGAGAGTTTTAATGGTACTAAGTTAAAATATATTCTGCTTTAAGATGTTAATTTGCACTTTACAAACGAACTGCAGGTTACCTATCTGCTCATACACATGCACTTGTCTTTTATAATAGTTAACATGGATCCTGATCGCTCTAAGGTTTGTATAGTACTTTGAATAATATGTCTCAAAGTCCCAAGAGGTCCTAATTTTCATGATCTATAAAAATAATTGTAGTTTAAAGTGCTTACAGTGACATGAGGCAGGTGATGAAATTAGTAACTGCTCACTGTTTACTGTCTTTTATTTAAGAAAGCTCAAATTTCAGCAACTGAGTAAACACTGGAGTTATATGCAGACTGTTGATGCCCAACCTGAAATGCAAGACTGTGCTCAAAGGAAAATTAAAATGTAATGAGTTTGTATCAGCAATTGAGAAGGCAAGTTTCCCTTTAATCCTTGAAGCATTTCTCTTAAACTGGGGACTTGTGCTTCTCAGCAATTAGCATGGATGGTATTTGTAATGTCTACTAATTTATATCAGTATGTTTGATGGTACATCCCTCTCTCGTGGTAAGAATTCTAAATAACAAGCATTCTTAAGAAAAAAGGGCTGCTGCCTTCTCTGAATCTTTTAAAAAAATCCATTTTCCGAAGGATTTTGGTAGAACTAAGTTTATTTAAGGAATGAAAATTCATTGGTTTCTGAAACTAGGAGGAGATATTCACTTAATTTAATGCTTTAGAAGATCCAATGGAACTGTAGGGAAGCCTTTGAAAATCCAGACATAGGGTTTCCTGTCAGAACAGGGCAAATATCATAACTTTTCCATAGTATACTCTCATGGTTTCTTAACAAGCTATTTACCTGGAAAGATCAGCTCTCCTAATTTGTGGTACTTTTAAAGTCTTTCAGAAATCCAGGCTGACTCTATCATCTTGATCTGCCTTTTATACCTATAGATTCATTCAAGTTAACTCCAATGTATCTGTGAGACAAGATTTTGCCAATAACTTATTCCTGTCAGTGTATCATCTTTGTCCATATAACCATGGGCAAAAGATTATGTATTTTATTTCCTACCCCTTTTCCCAGTAAGGCTATCAGTCTTTCTGGCTGATCCATTCTCTGTAAAAATCTGAGACCCTTCTCAAAATTTGGCATTATATTTGCTGTGACTCAGAGGCAGTTTTAATGACAAGGTTATTGTCAATTGTTCAAACATTTCATCTCTGAGTTCGTTTAGATGTCTTGTCTGAGTCATATGGTATTCATCCAACTTACTAAACTTGTTTTCTGTTGGAAAGCTTGTCATAGAAGAAAAGAATTATTGGATTAAAATGTGGTTTTTATTGTTATGGATCCAGATACTACATTACTGAAGAGAATGGGAATTTTGCCAGTAAATCTGGGAGGACAATCTAGGACTGTTTAAAGAGAAAAATGTTACTGAATAAATTTAAACAGATTTGAAGTAAAATACCAGTGTCCAGGTCTGTGACAAGAAGGAATAAACTCAAATCGCGTAAAGGGAAATGTAGTAAACAGAAAACATTTAGGATTTCTAAGGGATAGATTGTTCTGTCCTTTCAGGTTTTAAGGACAGAGCAGGCATGTGTCTGCTGGGGATATCACAAGTAAAACTGATCTTTCTTGAAGAGGGGGGAACAGAGAGCCACCTGTGGAAGCAGACTATGTCGTTGTTACTGAAAGTACTGTGAATGGATGTAAAGCCTCAAAAGGTGATCTGTGGAACTGCAAAAAATTGTGAAATATGCATGCAAAGTGCAGTGGATAGATGGCTAATGGCACCACATACTAGGTGTCAAGCTCTTGACTGTTGTCAACACCCAGCTGGTGTGTCATGACAATAACAAAATGTATGATA
>NW_010972671.1:491517-493609 GCF_000737465.1 Haliaeetus leucocephalus
TGTGAAATGTGTTCATCTGATTCGTGTCAATATAAACAATGGTAGGGCTGCATAATAAAATGTGACCCTCACTGTCTATGTAATCTTTAACCATTTTGTCGATCCTTGTATAACCGCAGGCCGGGAGGAGACAGATGATATGTATATAGTTCTTTTTTGCCAGCCCAAAACCGGTTTTGTTGTTAACTGCACGGTGTTAAACAAGAGATCCTAGGGGAGAACTGAGGCATTTATCATAGTATTAAGCGAGGTTATGAACGGGGTGATCTTTAGTATGTATAAATAGAGGGTGTATTGAAATGGCAGTGTGTAAGCAATTTGTTGTATGCATTTGTTGAGGGGGAGGTGTCTGTTGTGAACTTGTTTGGGTTTTGGTGATGGCAGCTGGTGCTGTGCAGGGTGTCGGCTGTTGCACAGGTTGTCTGCTGTCTGGCCCGAGCAGTGGGGAGCGGTCAGAGATACATTGTATAGAAGACCCTCAGCCAATGAGGAGAGTTGGAGAAGTTTCTAGGAGAACTACTGCACCCACACAACCAGGAGGTGGAGAGTCTTTTGGAAGGACACGCCTAGTATGAATATGTAACTAATGTTAGATTATAAAAGAAGCTGGGTTGTTTTTCACAGCGTGCATCTTGGTAGAGCAGAGGCTCCCAGCGCACCGAGCGCTGTTTGCTTGCCTTTATTCATTTAATAAATTGTAAACTTTGATTGGAATCCTGTTTGAGACTAAATTCATTTATCACAATTGGGGGCTCGTCCGGGATGGTCTTAGTTCCTGCATTCTGACTTGATTAAGGAGGGGCGCCCCCACCATTTGGTGGCTCCTGATCCAGTCGAATCGGGACTAACACCATCCTGAACCGGAATAAGGGCAAGCAAAGAATTTAATTTTTTTTTTTTTTTTTGAGCTCCCTTGCCGGCTGCAGCAGTTTATTTTGCCCGTAATTCTGCGCGCGAAGATCCGAACGAAGACGACGGAGTCGTAAGTATTTAAAGGAGTATACCGTTCGGTTGGGTGGGATTCGGTTGCCTGTGTGTGTAAGAGTGTGACTGAGACGGAACTTCGTTCCGAAGCGATTGTGGAGGTCTTCTAACCTCGGTTCCAATCTCCCACGAGAAACTTGGCCGGTGAAGGACCGAAGCGATTCCTGTAGGATTCGTGGGTGGGTGATAGGTCCTAAACCCCCTACAAGACACTCTTACCGGTGACCAAGGGCTGTAGGAATTGCCACAGTAAAATTCCTAGATGGGTCAAAAAATGTCGAAGACCCAGGACCAGAAGGAAGGGAGCAAATTACCAGATATACCACCAGAAAGTCCATTAGGGATAATGATTCAAAATTGGAATGAAAGGGGCCCCAGAAAAGGAAAAAGTAAATTAAAGTTAGTTCAATATTGCATGGTTGAATGGCCAAAGGAGCCTTTAAGACCACATGTCTTTTGGCCTGTTTTTGGATCTTTTGAAGACTGGGTTTGCCAGGCCTTAAATATATATGTTAACTCAACGGAACCTTTTAGTCAGGAGGAAAGTGATTATGCAGAATTATGGATCGGGATTTCACGTCCTTTTCCAGCCTCAATATTTACATTAAAAAGAGATGAGAAGTTTGAGAAAGAAGGAGATAAAAACGAAAAGGGAAAAGAAAAAGATGATAAATGGGAGCCACTAGATAACTTACCGCCTCCATATCTTAATAATGCACCTCCTGCGGCGGCTCCCCCTTTGGTGGCCGTAGTACCTCCACCAGTACCACCGTTGTCCCTGCCTCCACCACCAACAGCACCGGAATTAGAAAAACCTCCGGCTGCATGTACAAGAAGTAAGACTGCCGCATCCGAGGGAGCCTTTTTCTATCCCTTACGAGAGGTACCCCTCGGAGGCAATCAAGGAGGCATTGGGTTTGTGGCAGTCCCATTAAATACCAGAGATGTAAGAAATTTTAAGAAAGAAATGGGGACCCTATTAGATGATCCCCTCGGAGTAGCTGAAAAACTAGATCAATTCCTAGGTCCCAATACTTATACCTGGGAAGAAATACAATCTATTCTAGGGATTTTATTTACTGCTGAGGAAAAAGGGATGATTAGACAA
>NW_010972671.1:493619-500198 GCF_000737465.1 Haliaeetus leucocephalus
ATACTATAAAAGCAATTAAATTGCATGGACTGATAAGTAAAGTACTGATTTGTTTTCACCTCACTTTTTCAGCCTCCAGGCAACATGAGATACAGAGTATGGCTGTAGATCTTTTTTCCCCCCCAAATTCATGTGATCCATCAAACCGGTTGAAAAACTCTGATGTAGATTATTTTTTGAGGTGATCGCTATATTCTATAATTCTGTCACATAGAACATAGAACTAGGCAATAGATCTGATCACTTGTTTTTTAACTAAAAATTTTCATGTATTTCTGATAACAGAATACAAAATTTCCCCAAGGATTATTTTCCACTGCGAGGAAGCTGATTGTTTATACACCTCTTTTTGTCATGTTTCCACTTTTTCTTCTTATTAATAGTTTTTGGATTCTGACTTGAACTGGACTCATGTTTATATTTAAGGTCTGCTTTTGAGGTAGGTAAAATTATCTGGGAGATAATTAGTCTGTCTTTGTACTGTCGTTCCTTCCAGATGGATGGATGCTTGGGTCACCCACACGAACTAGTGAACCTAAATGCATGATTTCCAATTTGTTGAGCTTAAGGTCTGTGTCCAACAGTTCAAAACTAGTAATAATCAGATTCTAGCAGCAGTATTTTGAGCACATTACTGGGTAACTAATACTTTTTATATATTTAATGAAGTAAAGCATACATTATATGTTAGTGTTGATAATTGTCTCAGGGCTGGAATGGGGTAGTTTCTTGTGGAAACCTTAGAGGAAGCTTATAAATGAACTCTTTTTAAACAGTAAGAAAGAAGTGTTCCTTTTTTTCTTTTAAACCCAGAAAAAAACCCCAACTCAACCTGCTTAAACCCTAATTCCCTTTTTAGCATGTTAAGCATTGTCACAAGACTTAGAAAGAGGTGTATTTTTAATGTCTAGATAAGATGGTCAGTCACTCTCTGGGAACCTTCAACAAAATGCTGGCTGGTTTCCTGGCTTCATTAAAATCCACATGTTCCTCTTTTTGCAAGCAGATCAGTCCAGACAATTACACAGTCCTGAATTTAGGCTGCCTCCCAACTTAGAAGGGCATCTTCCCATGGTTGTTATAATAGGGATAATTGAAGCCTCTTTGCTTATCTACCATTACAAGAGAGAGTTTGCTTGGAGGAGTGCAGAATTAGAGGAGTGTATGGTACAGTTATTGCTATTAGAGGCAGCTTAGTAAGAAACAGTGACAGAAAAATGGGAAAAGGATGATGTACTAAAACAACATTCTTAGGTGCTATAATTATTTTCAAGTGAGCAAAGGAGTGTAATGATGCTGGGACATTTATGTCTAGAATATAGTGAAATTCCACCCTGTGTAATCAGCCATTCACCCTCCCTGTAAAGAGCAATTGCCAGGTACTAGTAGGACTTCAGAGTTTAACAGTAATGTCAAATTTACTGTATTTCTATAGAAATACTATTTCAGTTGTACTGCATTACATATTATCCAGCTAATTACTGTCATATGTTCCCCATAAATTACTCCACAGTATGAAACAAAAATCCTATAGGCAACTGGCCATGACTTTTTGAATATATATTATGTTTGAGAGGTGAAGCTTGTTGATATAGTAAGATACATCTTTTTGCAGAAATGCACTATTTCGGTAAAGGTTTTACTGGAGACATTTCTTAAATTCAGGAAGGAAGGAATGCTAATGCAAAGGCAAACTAATTCACTGTGGAAGGGATCTGTAGTAGGAAGAACACCTTCCTGGGTTATAGGTCCTGGTTCTGTCTAATTTAGAATAGAGACTTCAATCTGAATCTCAGCCCACTGGATTTTCCTCAGGGCAGTATAGTTAAGGTGAAGTTTCAAGAGATGGCTGGTAGTCCATGACTGAGGATAGTGCTGGACTTCTTTTCTCTCCTGCTTCTGTGAACCTAATCTGTTATGTGAGCTCTGATGCTCATCTGAGTCCTTGGAGAGCCTGCTAGTCTTCCTAAGCTAGAAGAAAAAGACATTAAAAAAAAAAAAAAAAATTATTTAGCTGAATGGGCTTAATGAGAAGCCAGAGATGTT
Source organism: Haliaeetus leucocephalus (assembly GCF_000737465.1). Taxonomy (NCBI): domain Eukaryota; kingdom Metazoa; phylum Chordata; class Aves; order Accipitriformes; family Accipitridae; genus Haliaeetus; species Haliaeetus leucocephalus. Next base: position 495,666 of record NW_010972671.1, read on the forward strand.
GGAAGGGAAAAGGAGGCAGTTCAGGCCTGGGAGGATTGGGAAGGTGGATTTCCCCTTTGGCAGCAGCAAATCATTGGACTAAAAGATGTCATAAGAAAATCTGCTGATCTGCTCTTTTGTGCAGTATCTCCTATTAGCATGGCCCTATTTTTTGTAAATAAACAATTATTTGGCTAGAGAGCTTGTCTAACTTTGAAAAAGGTTTGATCATGACATTAACCAGACATGTAAGAGAACTCGATTGATAGACTGTTTTTATGACTTTTTTTAATGGTCTCAGTTCTGTTCCAATTACAAGTTTGGTTGTTTTGTGTTTTTGGTTTTTTTTTTATTTCAGATATATTCTTCCTTAATCCTCTCAGTGATGTGGCTGGTCCAGTGCAGGAAAATACCATTTTCTCAGCTAGTTGAAAAATTTTGGCCTATAAATAGGTTCTGAATCTCTGTGAAATACCATAAGACTGCTACATAAAATGGCATCAATTTCTCTCATTCCTTCTCTCAAAATTCACAACTCTACCTGTCTGAAATTTCACATTTTTCTGTCTTAACGCAAAACTATGCTTTTTCTGTCACCTTTCTGCTTGTACTTTTGTCTTGTTTGTTCCAAAATAATTTGAGATTCATTTATGGCAACGTCTAGAATGGTACTTGTTTACCTGAGACTGCTGACTGACATTGCTTTTTCTGATTCTACTTAAATGTAGCATAGAAAACGGGATTTTTTCCTTTCATTTATATCATCCTTTTCAATGCTGTCACAGGGGAATTTTGGTGGGATGGCCATGCAAGCAGAACCACACCACTGAAGGACTAGAATAACAGAGGGCTTTAAACTAAGTTATTTGAGGAGGAGTAAGCTGTTGAAATAGAATGACTCTACTGAGTCTGACTGCATCTCCTGGAGACTTTTTCAGTCTACCTATTTAGATGGTGATAGCGTGAAGGAATCACACCACCAGCCCAATACTATAGATAGTCTATCATGACATTTTAAGCCTAGATGAGATGCTGAGGCCAGCTGACAGCAATGGATGCTGAGTGAGATCAAGTCTAACTCTTTGTTGTGAAGGGATGGGCTTTTTCACTTGTTGCCCCCCATAGGGATTTGTACTGATCCCTGCTCCACTGTCCGAGGTGAATTAAAGACTGCAAAGATTGTATTTTACTAATTTGTTTTTCTTTTAGTATTTGAGCCACATTCTGCTCTGAAATGCATGACCGTTTCTTTCACTGAAACAAATACAGATACAGAACATGTTTGGGGGCAAGAGTGATCTAAAGTGTTTCAGCTCAGAACTTGCAATCTCAGACAGGATTCTTTTACTTTGCACTGTCTGTTTAATTTTCTGATTTGGTGATGCTTTTATGTGCAGGTCACAGTGGTAGGGGTGACCTGAGAAACATAAAGTCTTTGGAGGATTTGACTCCAGGAGGTTTGTTGGAACAAGGACTGAACGATTTGGGCTACTTCCTTTTAGATAGTAATCACTACATTAAAGAAAAACCAACAAAACAAAGCAAAAAATTGTCATTTTTGCATCCTGTATGTGTGAGGTTATCTTAAAACACAATGGAGAATATGTAAGAGAAATGGTGAAACAGTATAGTGTTTGGATTGATAAGGAAATCAATAGTCAACTGATGAAGACAGGCCAATTTCTCAGCAGCCACAGAACCAACATACTTAAAAGCACATTATGGCTGTTGTAAAGTAGTTAACACAGGTTATAAAAGAGCTAATCCCCTTGAAACCTAATGTTACTACACGTAATGATTTTGTTTTTTTTTTTTTTTAATGTGGACTGCCTTCTGGCCAGGTAATTAAAATAAATAATAAACCAGTAGTTAATTGTCCATAGTGGCCACTAATGCAGGGATTCCCACTTTAATTATTAATAACATGCTCTTTGCTCATCACCCTGATTATTTTTTTCTTTCCTGCTTTTCCTTCATACCAACTGATGCCTTCATTTTTCTGCATTTTTGATAGAAAGCACAAGTTTTTACTAGTCTCTTACTTCATTTGATGTTATCTCCATACTATAGTGCTATTGCTTATCCACCTCTTCCAGTGGAACAGGTGCTATTGCTGCCTTTTCTTTGTATTCACTGATATTTGTCAACTTTTTCTGGCAGGTAATTACTACAGATATGTCAGATATGTTTTTCAAAGAGTTCTGCATTACAAAATCTTTATTTGTAGATTTCACTGGGTCTTATAATAGACCTCCAGGACTGTGTTTCACAGCCTGTGTGCTGAAAATTTCCACTGGGTCATTCTTGGCCTTTTCTGCAAAGCCAGGGGATTGAGACAAGGGAATAAAAATTATACCGTAACAAAATTAAAAGGTTCTCTTTAGTAATTTTATCTAGAAGTGTTGAGTGCTGTGTTTACAAGTGCAGTCCACTGGACGTTACTGTGGAAGTTATTGCACTTGACAGGGTGGAAGAAGACAAAAACTTCCCCCCTTACTTTTTATATCTTTATAAATAACAAAACAGATAATTGATTCTGTATTTTAATTTCTGACTTTCCACTAGCTTTTTATGCCTATGTAGTAAGCCATGTGTATGCTAATTGTGGAACACAAAAAGCTTGTATAACCTTTATGGTGGCACCAAGTGGGTCTTGGAGGGTGTTCTGTTTGTTTTGGTTTGTTTCTTGAGGTTTTCTTTGTTATAGGTTGCTCATGGTTCACATCCTTGGAAACTATTAGAGATTAGAGGAGTGGAAAACACTTCTTAGGCTTTCTTGATGCCCTGGTATGAAGAAAGTGAAGAGGCTCAAAGCTTTTCTGACACAGGTTATGCAAATGACCTTTCTAGCGGCCTGGAATATCAAGACTAAAGGGGTCCTTAATGTGAACCATTTGTCATGGCTGTGTCATTTAGTGAGCATGTCTTTCTATAGGACTGTCAGCTTATGCAGAATTTATATCTGTCTGCATGTTTCAACCTTCTGAACTGTGCTAGTACAATTGTTTGTGCAGCTGTATTTGAAAACAGATATGGGAATAATTTGGGGTTAATAGAAAACAAGCCAGAGAAAAAGGTTTTCCCAGATCTATTATATAGCTATTTTCATTGCACAACTACAGAAATTGTTCAAGGAAGAAGAAAGAAAGAATATATTTTGTGGGTTGGGGATTGAAGTAATTTTCACAGGTGCTGCAGCTAAAACAAAAGCTGGTAAAAACTGCAATTTTCAGGCATTAAGAAAGGGTGATGCAGTATGTGCTCTGATGATTGTACACGCCCTTTGGATTACCTTTGGTGGAGTGGTGTCCCACTGTCCACAACCAGTATGTGTGAGTAGCTTTGAATAGTCACTGTGAAAAAGCCACAGATAAAAGTTTGTTATTTCTTACTTTCACATACTCAGTGTTTTCTACTTGTGTTCTTGGTGCTATAGATCATTCATACTACAGCACCTTTGTGCTGGCACCCTTTATTTACACTAAAAAATCCCAAACAATTATCAGTTTACTTGTGTTACTGGTTAAACTACAAAAAAGAAGGGAGAGAGAAAAAGAAAGCTTTTACCTACAAGATTTTGGACTATTAAACACAAGGGCTTGTGTCATCCTTTTATTTAATAAACCCCTCAATTTTTCACAAATCTATTGTAATTAGACTTTACTACTCTGATCTGAAACCTGATCTTCTGAAAGCAGATGTAGCTGTGTTATCAGTTGACAGGTTCAAACATGAAAAATAAGATAATGAATGTTGCAAAAAGTAAATGAAGCATACATAATACACCCAAGATTATATATAATTTTGTTAAATTAATACACCATGTCTTAAAGGTAGCAGGAATACTGTGAAATGTCTTGATGAAACGGAGAAAGAAAATGTTTCATATTAATGCCATTCTAATGGAAAAGCACTTAGAGCAAATAACTGTAATTTGCATTCTGATCCGTGTTCTGTGAAGTGGCTTATCAAAAAGAAATACTCCATTACTTCTTTATAATAAAGTTCTAATTTTGAATTAAAAAATACTTTTCAGGTGGATCATTAGAACAAATTCCATCCTTTAAAAGCCTGTCTGCCTTATCAGAGCATAACTTGCAAAATGCATTTTAAACAATTTCATTCTGTACGTGACAGGCTAATTTTTGTGTTCAGGGGTAATTATTTAAACTTGTAAGATTCCTGTCCATTTTTTTTTCCCCTTTTGCATACAGAGACAGCAAATTACTTTAGGAACAACCTTGTTCTGTTCCAAGAAGATTTTTGTAAGAGATATTTTTTAAAAAATCTGGCCACAAAAGTATGTTCTTCAAAAAAAAGTGTGCAGAAACATATCAGTGGAGACAATACTACAGCTGATAGGAACAGTTAATTAGGAAATTCTTCATTTATGAGCACACTATATGAGAACTGAACTGCATAAATTTCTACACTTTTAAGTCATGGAGTTCCCACTCATTTTGGTCCTGTGAAATGAGTCAGTGCTGATTGTCTCTCTACCCCCCCCCCCTTTTTTTTTTTTTTTTTTTTTTGCGCCACGCGGGGGTTGTGGTC
>NW_010972671.1:500208-571234 GCF_000737465.1 Haliaeetus leucocephalus
TTTTCTCCCCCCCCCCCCCCCTTTTTTTTTTTTTTTTTTTTTATGACTAGTGATTTTGGACAAGAGACTCAATTTCTGAATGGTAAGAAGGTGACTATTTGGATGGGTCTGATTTGGAGAAGGAGATAATTAGGAAATTATGTTGGCCTTAGGAAAACTGCAGATGAACACCCAAAAATGATCAGAGTAACTGTGCATCTGAAACTTAATGAAGCAGGTATAATTCATCACGGATTGTCTATGACATGGAGCATTTTAAGATTTATGTACTATACTGCATGAACAACCACGAGTAGTCTTTACTGCAGCTGCCATTATTTTTGAGGAGCTGAAAACCTGCTGTGCTCATCTAAGGGCAAGGGCTTGTTATTACCATCTCTTGCTTTGACAGGCGTCATGGCTTAAACTAGTTTTTACATTTGGAACTAAAGTGGTGGATAATCACTAAAAATGAAAGTAACAAAATCAACCTATTGAAATTAATTTCACTAAGTATTGGTAGGCAGCAGTGGAATGTTGCAATCGATATTTGCTTTGATCTTACAGCATAGAATAATGTTGTTGATTTGCTTACTTGAATGTCTAGCCTATTTGTGATGAAACAAATCTTACCTGCTCTTTTGAAATTGAAATATGGTTCAGCGAATGCATAAAACATTTTAAATGCTTGGCTCCTGTGGATAGCGCTGTAATGAGGTTGGAAGTGTACTTATCTGTAGGCATTGTATAAAGCCTGAGTATAGCTATCAGGGTACCAGCAATTGCTTTGGAAAACAGATTTCTGAAACATTTAGGGCTCTGCTGAATGCTGAATCATTTCTACTTTCTCTGTGAATGATTGCTAGAGACTAGAGTAGCCGAGTGGCCTGTTTTATAATAGGAGGGACCTGTGGCTCAGCACAGTGTGAACTTTTCTGTACCTAATTAATGACTTGTGTACAGCATGCTCATCTGGGAGAAGCTGTATAATATGGTCTAAACAAATGCAGGGAACCAAAACATGTTCTAAATTAATAACTATGTTCTAAATCAATAACCATGCATCAGTTTCAGACTTAGAAGAAGAGAGGGAGGAGAAGAAGCAGTGGATAGATGATTTAGAATCTCTTCAGTACAACAGTTAGAAATAGTTTCTTGAAGAAGCCAAATTTAGATGCACCTCACATAGTGTTTTCAGTTGAGGGTCACAAAATTTACCAGAGCCTTTGTCAGCAGCCAGGAAGAAAACAGTCACATGGTTTGAAAGACAATTCATGCTGCAATGCCAGCTTCCTGCACAAATGACTGATGTTATTTAAAATACAGAGTCAGGAATGGATGTCATCAGGGCTAAAATGTGTTGCACCTCCTTGAACCAACTTGTTATCTTTAAATATGTGAGTATTTGTGTGGAAGGATAATTTGGAACCTTTGTGACTGATTTAGTAAGTGCCTGAGTTTTGGTAAATACTACTTTTACTTTTTCTATAATTCATTAAAGATACTGCAGTTACCTATATGGATTTTGTTATAATAGCCACCACCAGTTTTTATGTCCATCTTCAGTGGAGAAGATGCAATTAATCAAAGGCTTGACCTTGCATAACGTTGACTGTCACAATAAATTAAGTACCAATTAAATTAAATATTACTTAGAAGATTTGAAATAAATTAGTAGAATATTAATTGACAATTGTGAAATCATTTTGCCTGAGGGATGAATCATTTCTCCCGAGAATGGCTATACTGAAGTTAGTAAATAAATCCAGCAACTCGAGTAAATACAGTAAAGCATTTATTAAAAGAATTAGCTGAATTGCCTCTTTACAAATAAAATCAACTTTTTTTTGTGATGCTTATTACTCACCTATGGGAGGCTTTAGGAGGGGGGACTTATTCCTGTGTTCTTCTGAGGGTAAGTATTGAAATTCCATTTTTCATATTTACTTTTACACTTGGTATAGTTGAATGTCTAGGGTCTGGAAAACTTGGATTGGGCTGAGCACTATTCACTTTTAAATACCAGCCCACTAGTGACATTTCAGTAATACAGGATGTTTCTCTTAGCTGCTGCATACAATGCAGGCTGTGAATAGCATCCTTCTTTTCCCTTGGCCCAGGAAGCATCTAGCAATTGCAGCCTCTGCTTTCAGATGTCTTATATCATTCTTCCCACTGAGATTCCAGGCCTCTATAATCAGCTGAATTCATCAGTATTTCACATTAGGCTGAATTTATTAGGATATCACATCAGGCATGCTGGCCAAATATAATGATTACATTTTCAACAGCGTAGAACTAGACTGAATAATCCATTTAAAAGACAAGGATTATTTTTGATTTCCCTTTTCTGCCTAGTTGTGGAAGTGCTTCTTGTCCTGGTTTCAGCTGGGATAGAGTTAACTGTCTTCCTAGTAGCTGGTACTGTGCTATGTTTTGAGTTCAGTATGCGAAGAATGTTGATAACATGCTGATGTTTTCAGTTGTTGCTAAGTAGTGTTTAGTCTAAAGTCAAGGATTTTTCAGCTTCTCATGCCCAGCCAGCGAGAAAGCTGGAGGGGCACAAGAAGTTGACACAGGACACAGCCAGGGCACCTGACCCAAAGTGGACAATGGGGTATTCCATACTATGTGACGTCCCATTTAGTATAGGAACTGGGGAGTGGGGGTGGGGAATCGCCGCTGGGGGACTAGTGGGGTGTCGATCAGCGAGTGGTGAGCAATTGCACTGTGCATCATTTGTACATTCCAATCCTTTTATTATTGCTGTTGTCATTTTATTAGTGTTATCATTATCATTATTAGTTTCTTCTTTTCCGTTCTATTAAACCGTTCTTATGTCAACCCCTGAGTTTTACTTCTTTTCCCTATTTTCTCCCCCATCCCACTGGGTGGTGGGGGAGTGAGTGAGTGGCTGCGTGGTGCTTAGTTGCTGGCTGGGGTTAAACCACGACACTTTGTTATTTTTTTCTGTCAAAACAAGTATTTCAAATGCCTTTTTAGTTTGGCCTAAAACTCATTTGGCAGAAAGAACTAAGGTGACTGGATCCTGAGTGGTGTGCTTTGAATTGCTCTTGACTGGAGATGCCAGGTTTTAGTAAAACTCTACCATACAACATATGTCAGTACTGTTGCTTTCAAGACACACTTTTAGTAAAAGTTACGCAGTGAGGCAGTATGAATTATTGACAGATAAACCCTTGCCTGTCACATGCTACCTACTCCAGTTGCCTATATCTGCAGTAGACTGGATTGATTCCTCTTTTTGCTCCCTCTGTCTGTCTTCATCTCCTAGTGCAATTGATCACTGCCCAGCCACTGTCTTCAGAGTGTGTCCCTACAGTAGCCACCTTGTGCTCTGTTTGTCACCTTTAGCTGACACTACTGATTGCTATTTTTCTCAGTCTCTCTTCTAAAAGCTTGAACAGTATACAAGCCCACAGAGAGCTTAACTAAGTCAAAAGGAAAGAACCCCTTTCTTCATTCTCCACCTTCAGAAAGCACTTAAATGTGTGTGTGTGTGCTCTTGGCTCAGAGAGATGTTATTTCTCCTTGACTTACCTCATTTCCTGGGAAAAAAACAACAGAATCTCAAATATTAACGCTGGCAGCTTGGAGTGTTGTGTTTCTTCTCTGAGCCTGTGGGGCATACCTTAGGGAGTTTGTGTTCCCTTCCAAGCGAGGCTTAGTGTGGTGCTTATTCCCTAGAGCCTGAACTGCTATTTAGTGAACAACCTCACTGCAGCTGTGAAGAGGAAAAAAGTCTTGTATTGAGAGAGGCTGGGGATTTTTTGAGCTTGTAACTTTCTTGAATCTCACCCGCTGTCTGAAACTAACAAAGATGATTAGGAAATCTGGAAGGAAACATGATGTCTTGGATTTTGTCATATCCACCCATCAATGCTCTATTCTCTTTCATGCTGTCTAGAGGCCGACATCAAAATGGCAACTAATTAAAAGTAAAAATGTTAGCATCTTTTGAACTCGAGTGATTCTTCAGAGATGAGAGAGGTAGCCATTCTCAATATTTTCATAGCTGCTTACTTTTAACTCTTAAGCCTGTTTGAAGTATGTTTATGTTATAAGCTAATATTGTTGGCAGCTTTATTCTGAAATAAAGTGCATCCACTAATTGGCTCACTTGAATTGTTAGGTGCTGCTTTTTTTTTCTCTTTCCAGAATCTATAATTTTTCCTTCTTCCCTAGAAATTATGGCAAAATTCACCTCACAGTAACAGTAAGAAAAAAGTACAAAAAACCCCAAACCAAAAAAAAACCCCAAAAAACCAAACCAAAACCAAAAAAAACCCCCAAAACAATGAAACAAAACCAACCTGGGTTCTGATTCTCAGTTGTTGTGGATTCTGGTGGCTTCACTGAGATAACAGAGGTTTGGGGTTTTTTTAATAAGCTGATCATTAATGTCCCTGTAGTATTTTGATATAAGACACCTAATTGCTGCTATTCTTGCTCTTAAGAGGAAAAGTGTCTCAAATCTGAAATTAAGACAGAAAGTCCCCTTTTAGTATAGATTGACACAGAAGTTGGGATACTGCTCTTTGCTTCTTTAGGACCATTTTTCATTTAGTGGAATTTGTTTGGAATAGATCATCTATTTTCCATAACACATGATCCTGTCATATGAGTGTGATTGCTTTTTCTTCAATTTTTTTTTTCTTTTGTTGTTTTTTCAGTGTGTATATGGCTCTTTTACTACTGTCCTAATCATACACATAGGTTTATTCACTACTTCTCTTTTCAGGTGATTTCTACCAAATAAGAGCTCCAGTCCTTACAGGAGTTAGGTGAAGCAGTCCTGTACAGTCACTTTTGCTAGAAGAGGTTGTTTACCAGCATACATTTTAATAGTATTTATCCAAGGTATTTTTGATTAAAAGGGATCAATTAAGCATATTGGGGAACTTCTCAAAAGCTGAAGAGAATTCCTGTTTGAATGTGTTTCATGATATCCATCAAAACGGTATTCTCCTTTATTCCTTATAACTCTTAATTACTCTTCTTTCCTGGTGCTTTAAAATATTTGTAAACAATCTTCCTCTCTCACTTTCCTGTTCTCCTTATAAGTATGTTGCCATGCTATATGTGTGTGCATATTGCTTCTTTTAATTGTCCTTTATAATTAAGTCTAAGTTGCATATCTATAAATTTTGCTGTTCTTCTCTGGCTTCTCTGATTTACCAATTTCTTTGCACTAATGAGATGCACAGAATGTAATTAAGTTTGGAGTGCATTCATTCACACTGGAAAAATGTAGAGAAAAACAGTACTTTTATGTTTCTTTTAGACCTTTAAAATTGCCGCTCATCTCTATGACAAGGTGACTCGCTTAATGGATGAGGGACATGCTGTGGATGTTGTCTGCCTAGCCTTTGATACTGTTTCCCACAGCATTCTCCTGGGGAAAATGGCTGTTCATGGCTTGGACAGGCATATTCTTCAATGGGTAAAAAACTGGCTGGATGGCTAGGCCCGAAAAGTTGTGGTGAATGGAGTTAAATCCAGTTGGTGACCAGTCACAAGTGGTGTTCCCCAGGGCTCAGTATTTGGGCCAGTTCTGTTTAATATCTTATCAATGATCTGGGTGAGGGGATCAAGTGCACCGTCAGTAAGTTTGCATATGACACCAAAGTGGGCGGGAGGGTTGATCTGCTCAAGGGTAGGAAGGCTCTACAGAGGGACCTGGACAGGCTGGATCAATGGGCTGAGGCTAATTGTATGAGGTTCAACAAGGCCAAGTGCCGAGTCCTGCACTTGGGTCACAACCACCCCATGCAACACTACAGGCTTGGGGAAGAGTGGCTGGAAAGCTGCCTGGAGGAAAAGGACCTGGGGGTGTTGGTTGACAGCCAGCTGAATATGAGCTGGCAGTGTGCCCAGGTGGCCAAGAATGCCAACAGCATCCTGGCTTGTAGCAGAAATAATGTGGCCAGCAGGACTAAGGAAGCAATCGTCCCCCTGTACTCGGCACTGGTGAGGCTGCACCTCAAGTACTGTGTTCAGTTTTGGGCCCCTCACTACAGGAAAGACGTTGAGGTGCTGGAGTGTGTCCAAAGAGGAGCAAGAAAGCTGGTGAAGGGTCTAGAGCACAAGTCTTATGAGGAACAGCTGAGGGAACTGGGGTTGTTTAGTCTGGAGAAAAGGAGGCTGAGGGGAGACCTTATCGCTCTCTACAACTACCTGAAAGGAGGTTGTAGCGAGGTGGGTGCTGGTCTCTTTTCCCAAGTAACAAGCAATAGGATGAGAGGAAGTGGCCTCAAGTTGCACCAGGGAAGGTTTAGATTGGATATTAGGAAAAATTTCTTCACCGAAAGGGTTATCAAGCATTGGAACAGGCTGGCCAGGGAAGCGGGGGAGTCGCCCTCCCTGGGGGGATTTAAAAGATGTGTAGATGTGGTACTTAGGGACATGGTTTAGTGGTGGACTTGGTGGTGCTACGTTAATGGTTGGACTCGATGATCTTAAGGGTCTTTTCCAACCTAAATGATTCTGTGGTTTTTCAGCTTTAATTTTTCTGTCTATTTTGCTATTTTGCACATGTCCTTACCAATGAATCTCATCTTGTTGATCCAGACATATTTTGAATCTAGCTACTGTTATTTCAGCATTGATCTTTCATCATTCTTGAACCTTAAACCTCCTGGGTCCCTCATGGCCAATCCAAGCACTCAAGAATTATGAAATAAAAGGAACCTAAATTATTATCCTTTAATCTGCTCTTACATTGGGTTGTCATCTGAGCTACAGATTCAGGTTTTCCTCTCACAACCATAACAGTAAGAAACTTTGCATTACTTTTAGATAAAAGCTGGGTTGGCCTAGAATCAAATTCCACAGCTAGTGGCTTAGTTATTGAACCACTGTGATGGACACACCGATGGATTTAATGTAACAGTGATACATTTCTAGGCTAGTCAAAAGTCTTTAGAGTATATTCTTGTAGTGGTTAACTGGAAGTGGATTGAAATCCTAGCATAGGAAAGTACAGTGCTACTTACCCTGCTTGCAGTTTCAATAAAGAAAAGAATGCCTTGTGTAAACTCTAGCAATTATCCTGTATATTTTATTTAAAAAAAAATAAAATCTTATTTAGTGTATGTTGACTCCAAGCAGCAAGTAGTCAAGCCTGGATAGTTAAAATTATAGAGTGAAATGAGTAAATCCCAATTCAGTTGCTATGGCTTAGAAGCAGTTTATCTGTAGTGGAAAGAAAGAGCAGCAAATGAAAATGCTTTTATGAGAAAACAATGTTTAAGAAATATATTGATCCTAGTACTCTGCTAGACATCCTTTGTTTTAAGGTTTCTGGTAAACACAACTACTTTTTCATGAAAAGGAAAACAAAAAAGCTTTTTGGTTGTCCAATTAAACAACAGTTTACGATTCTAAGGAAAAAAAAAAATCTATCTTCTATATGGCAGTTGGCTTTTAAATACAGACCTGGAATTGCTGTGATTTAGAACTAGGAACATGGGAGAGATGTCCTTCGTAAAGGAGAGCATATTTTGGAATTATTCTGGTTCAGATCACTTGGTATTGAGGGTTCTTTTTTGTTTGTTTGTTTTCTTTTCTTTTTCATTTATTCCTATTTCCTCCTTATAATACCTCCTCCTCACACATGCTTTGCTCATTTTCTTCCAAGCTGTATCTCTGTAGTCATGGTGGTGGCACTCCACATCAGTGCTGAGGGACAGCAGAGGGCTGGAATAGAATTTCAACCTTTTCTCTGAAGGAGGGATAACAGTATGATATCTAAAGTAAAATGGTTCTGCTCTAGATGGAGATACTGTCTGTGTCTGGGAAATTTCCTTCAGTGCAAGGTTCAGGGGAAGTATATGTCTCCCATGTTCACATGAGAGATGTGTACCAGCTGCAGGTATCCCACTGGATGACCTCAAGGTCCTTTGCAAATCTGTATTTCTGTCATCAGTGAGCTTTGGGTTTTTACCCTACGTTTCTCAGGAAGGAAAGGTAGAAGCAAGAGCTCAAGCATATGGTTAGATAGTGGAGAATCTGCAAAGAGAACAACCATGGGAGATCAGGATTCAGAAATGCTGCTGCTGAAGAAACTTCAATTCTTTCTATTGTGTTTGATCCTTAATTTTAGTCAGTTGGCTGGAATGTAGTGAACAGACAGTTCAATTTTCAGCACTTACCTGGGCATTCTGAACACCTGATAAGAAATGAGTGGATATGAGAATATGGAGATGTAGTGATGTCTCTACATGCAAAGAGCAGAATGGCAAGACCAGAGGAACAGATTTTCCAGCAACAGAAGAGAAATCAACTGGTGAACATCTGGTTTTGTGAAGAAGTGCAAATAATTTTAATCTGCACTCTAATATACTTTAACTGATGAAGAAGGAAGAATATTTATTTTAGGACTTGCCACTAATCTCAGTTCTTCAGTCACCAGCAAATCTCATTTTAGAAAGAGGGTGGGTTTTATGAATTAGTCGTTCTTGTCCTTTCATGGTTTTAGCTCTTGTAAGGATGCAGAAGCCAAAAGGCTCAATAGCGTTTTGTTTTTCACTGAGGGGTGTAATGTTGAATGAAAGATGATTTCGTTATTTTCAATAGAGCAAAGAATCATTTCATACTTTGTTATTCTTTGTGTTGAATTGTGCAATAATTCAGCACTTGTGGATTTGAGTAAAAGTATATGGATTTATGAGCATGTATAAATAATAAGGTGTTGTATCCCCTTGTTATTTCTTCTCAGTTGTCTGGAATGAAACTGAAATTTGTGCCCTCTTCATGCTAGCTGGCATTGTGTCTTCTCCTGTTTGTCCTTTATTAGGCTATTTTCCCATTTGTGTTTCATGTATTGAGGCTCAGATAAAGTAAGGGAACAAAGTATTCAAAGAGATGTCAATAGTGCTCCTACAATACTTCTGTTTTCTATTTGGCACTGCTACATGATGAATATATGGATGTTTTCAAGGTGGTGTCTTGAGTGATTTTTAGGAATGCCAATCTGAGAGTGAACAAGAAATTTACCCCATGTGAATTATATTATGCTTTTTTTTCTTCAGTCGAACTTAACTTTGTGTTCTCTTAGAATATTTTACAACTTATCTGGGCTAGTTTTGATCAGTCCAAGTTTTTTTTAATCAGAATATTTGGTTGACCATTAATCAGTATTCCAGATTATAATTTCAAATATTTTCATCCAATACAAAAAGAACTGTAAATCAGACTTTAGGCCCCAGCTACAGTTTTTACCTATACTAAAACTGGAATTTATCTTTGTATTTGCTTTACATAAGCATTTGTGATAAAATAAAAGATGTTTCTTACTAAGGATAGAGCTGAATGATTTTCCTGTTCTGTGAACATTTTGGAGATTTAAAAACTTTTCCTGATCTGTATGGGGGTGAACCTGACTCCGTTCCAAATTTTCCATTAACCTCCTCCCCTCCCTCCCCAAGGTGGGAATGCTTGGGACCAGGAGGTTACACATTCTTTGAGGTAGGTGGCATTGATCCTGCGAGAGCCATTTCATAGCTGGCTGAACATTGTGCCACAGAGGATTTCTCTCTCTAGTCAGCTCCACTCATCTGCTACAAGAAACTGGAGTTCAGGTCCTGGGGTTCAACAGGCTTGAATATGGTTCTGATGCTAGGCCTTCCCCATCTGTTAAGACTCCCTTTAAAACTGATCTCCTTCCTGTTTTGCATTTAGTATTTCTCCTTGTTTGACCAGACATTCCATTCTGGATCCAAGGAACAATTTTCAATAAAAATGCTGTAAAAAATTCTTCTTTTAAATGAATTCTTCTGTCAAAAATTATTTTATTGGACAATAGCTGACCATCAACGTTGTCCTCAGAGATTAATTTTGGCATATGGTAAATGTCATTTAGCGTTAAGAATATCATGTAAACTCCCCCCTCCTAATTATCTCAAAAGCTGGATTTTTTTGTTTTCTTTTGTTTTTCTTTGCTTTTCAGACTTATATGATTTGATGATTATTCTTCTACATTGTTGGCCGTATGGAGTATTCAGGTACGGTGAGTCTGTATCCACTGAAGTGCAGATCATCTCACCCTGGGGCTTAATGTGCAGCCTTGCAATCTGCCTGGTGGTGAGGTGTGACAGCAGATAATTACAGTTGCTCAGGTGCAAACCACAGAACAAGTTATGGCTCAGTCATGACTATTTTCTTGATCCTTTTTATGATGGAAGCAGAAAAAAGGAAGCAAGCTAATTCGCATCAGTTGGCTTGTCTCCTATCATCTCCTGGTTGTCTATGCCAGAGCTTCACCTACTTTTTCCCTCAGTCCAATCTTTTACCTTGTGCTTGTTAATTGTAGGGATGGTATTCTCTCTCCTCCCTCCAAAGTCAAAAACCAAAGTGTAGAGCTCAGCTATTCCTGTTCCCCGATGCTGCTACACAAGACCTGTGGCATTCAAACTTTGAGTTTGCTTACTGTTAAGAAATGCTTAGAAAAAAAGAAAAAAACCAACCAAACCAAACCAAACAAACCACACCAAACTTTCTCTGTTAACGAGAATAATCAGTAGGGTGAATTATTATGTGGACAAAATTACTTAACACACTGTAGGTGTATGACAATTAAAAATGTAGCTAAATTGCAGAGTGTAGAAGTTTAGACTGAACTTTATGTAATGCAAAAAGTTAATAAGGTACAGAAGTATAGTGAATATGCACAGAGTGTACGTATTTAAATTCAGCTGCTTCTAACTTTTTTAAACTAAGAGTGGTAGCATTAAAATAATCATCTTGACTGACAGCTAGAATATGTTTCTATTTTTATGTTTTCCCTGGAAACAGCACAAACCTGCAGTTTAATAAGCATTCCTTGATTAAACACTCACTGAATGCCTGTCTGCTGTAATGTGGTGCTAGACTGAGCAGAAAGCAGACATACTCCCCATAATAGCTTCTTATGTTTGAAATGATTTAATTTGATTCAAGCATGGGATTTAGCAAGGCTGAACCTGCCTGTGTAAATGTATTTGTAAGGACATACTTTAGACTAGTAAGCGGGCTTGGTTGACCTCCTTGTCAGAGTCTCCAAGAAGCAATAAGCTCAGGAATAGGCTCTTACAATGCAAGGACAAAGTCATAAGGATGTCTTGCAGTGTGCTGGTATGTTATGCTACACTTGCACTTATTACAACTCTGTACATACTCTTTTAATTCATTGGTGCCAACCCCTCTCTCAATAAATGGAGCAGTTCAAAGATTCTGAATGAAAATCTCTTTTGTGCAGTGTTATTTAAACAGTTTCTCCTGCAATAGAGACTTAACCATTGTCAGTGATGCTAAAACTAATGTAATTCTTGGTGCCAGGGATGTGCAAAAGGGAGCTGTGCTACTGTTTTAGAATCATACAAGAGCTTAATGCATTCTCACTTAGCTGTTCCATACCCTTGGCAAATTCATGCCTGGCCCTAGAGAGGTAAAGGAAGATATGACATTCTTGCATTGTTGTAAAAACACTCACAGAAGCACATACATTAAAAAACATTTAAACAAAGGCAAAAATAAACATCACAAAGGTTTAAATTTTGAAGATAATCTTTTTTTAAGTGAGTCTGTTATAATAAGTTAGTTGAGATTCTGGATACCTTATTCAGACTGCTGAGTATTTATTCATTTCAATAATCCCGTTGTCTTAAATATGTACTCCATCATGAAATGAGATTGTGGAAGTTATCTAAATTGTAGCTGATAGAAAGTATTTACCTTCCCAGATGCTTGAAAGTCTGGTCACTCAAGTAACTAGGGGAAAAGGGAAGGAAGTCTACACTGCTTATCTGTGGAATAACATGTTCTGCTGGTCTGAACTGTGGGGGGGGGGGGGAAGGATGGAAACCTAAATTAATTGGAGTGAGGTAAAATCCTGATAGTTTGTACTTTTCACAAAAGTTAGCCATCTGAGCTGCAAAGGACACTTGACTGCAGCTGAATTTTTGCTGGAAAAGACATTTGTCTGCCTGCCTTTATGTTTTACTACTGGCAAACGAACTTCAGTTAAATTTGCAAAGCTTTTTTCCTTGTTTAGACAATTGTAATATTACAATCAGCTCATGTGACCAGAAGTTAGGCTGAATACATTGCACAATTGCTTGAGTAACTGGCGAATTACTAAGGGGACAAAATCCTTGCAGATGATGCTTATTTTTCATGATGTGTTTGTGTATTGTATCTGACTACATAAATTTTTGCTGGAAATTTTTTCACTATTTAATATTGAGTAGTCTTGCAACTGAGATGAGTGAAATCTCTATGTGAAGACATTCATGGGAACACTATCCTTTCTCAACCATTCTTGGGAATAATGCTGCCTTTTTTTCTATTCTGACAAGCTGGGTGAGGTTCTACTACTGCCATGCAGAAAGAGAACATTTCCTCCTCTAGTGTCAACTCTGAAAGTATTAGGTATAAATGAGGCCATGGCAAAGGCAGCTGGTGACTGATGGTAAAATGGAGTTCTATTGATTTTTAACATTTCCTTTTTTTCTGTGGCAACATCTTCAAAATAATTTTGCCTTCAAGATGCACTATATATACTCTTGATTTTACCTTACCTACAAGCTACCTATGAGAAAAATCCATCCTCTTTTTCTGCTCTTATTGCATATAAATATTTTTGCTCCCAGATATGTCAGATTACTTAATTCTATACTTCCAAGTCCAGTTTTTTGACAAACATATACCCATAATCCTGGAGCTCTAAGAATTCTCTTGGGCTTCTTTGAATTGCACACAGTTAATTAAACCATTGGCCTATATTAGTTTTTAAAAAAGCAACGGCCCAGGAGCAATTGCAACATTAACTTTTAACATAATAAACTTGCAATGGCACAGTCAATAACTGCACTTTCATATAGTATGTAATGTATTATGTGAATTAAGAATGTTTTTCAGTTATTAAAAGTTGCATAAAGCAAGCTTTTATCCGTTAATCTTAAATGACCAGCTAAATCTCAGAGTAAAACCTACTAGATGCTACAAAAGAAGTATTAAATGAAAAAGGGTTTTTAAACTTCAGTTTGGTTAAATCTTTACTTAAAAGAATACTTAATTGTTCTTGAAATAATAATTTTCTAAAAGGATAACAAGGTCCTTTCATCCTGCCACAATAGAAATAGAAAATAGAAATATTTAATACTCGCTTTTTATTTATGTCTAGATAAGGTAAATTCATTAAACTATTAAGTTGAAATATGCGATCTGATGATATTACAATACCATTTGTATTTTCATAAAACCACCTTGTCAAAGAACAAAAGAACTATTTTATGAGACTAAAAAAAATTGGGTCTTTTTTGGAACCCTATATTTAAAATGGCTAAAAGCAGGTATCTTAAGGGAAGCTGAAACCTTCTGTTTCTAATCCCCAGAGTATGCTAAACTGGACATTTCTTTAATATTTTCCAGAGCATCGTCCTGTAGTTAGAAAACCAGAGAACTACTTTTTGTCATTTTAACCAAGTTAACCCAGGTTCTAGTTGTCTTTATTCATTAAGTGCGATATACACATGCATTAGTGTGTAGCTGTATTTTTCCCTACAATATATCTGTGGACCTTCCACCACAGAACTGGACCAGAAGGGACTAGCAAAGCTGCTAGTAATTCTGTTTTGGCTATGAAGCCAGATACTGCAACCCACTGTATACATCCTGCAGTTACTGCGAACCTGAGAGTGTGCCACATCTGTTAGGATATTCTTTGCATGTGGCAAATGGAATTTGCAAACTTTGTGGGTTTTCTTTTTCCCCCCTGAGGCCAAGGAAAAGAGAAGTGATTATTTTATAATCCCTCATGGAGTGTAGAATGATCAAATTTATGTGCAATTAAACATAAATGTTCTATTTAATTCTGTAATAGCAAGCTAGCTTTGGAGATTGGATGTTTTAGACTACGTTTAGTACAGAAGACTGTCAGATGGGAAGGTGTCATGACAATGGAGGCAATCACTGTAAGTGTGCTGACTGATCAAAGTCAAGTGTAAGTCAAACTGAATTCTATAAAGCCCCACTTTGTAAAATGTTTTGAGATTTCATTAAATTACATTTTGAAAATTCAGCCTTACAGGCAGGATAACTAGTATTCAATTCCTCTTTGAATATAGTATTTTTCCAATAACAATTTGACAGAGGTATTTATAGTAGGCTTAACTTTGCAACTGTAGTAAAATACCAACATTCTCGTTCCCTATTTTTAAAGAATTTTATGCTGGGTGCTGTCCTCATTTCAGCTGGAATAAAGTTCATTTTCTTCTTAGTAGCTGGTATAGTGCTGTGTTTTGGATTTAGGATGAGAATAACGTTGATAACACACTGATGTTTTAGTTGTTGCTGAGCAGTGTTTATACTAAGTCAAGGACTTTTCAGTGTTTCATACTGCCCTGCCAGCAGAGGCTGGGAGTGCACAAGAAGCTGGGAGGGGACACAGCAAGGACAACTGACCCAAATGAGCCAAAGAGGTATTCTATACCATATAATGTCATGCCCTGTATATAAACTGGGGGCAGTTGGCTAGGGGGGCACCGCGGCTCGGGGATTGGCTGGGCATCGGTCAGTGGGTGGTGGGAAATAGTATTGTGCATCACTTGTTTTGTATATTCTTTTCTTACTATTAATATTATTATTATTTTCCCTGCTTTTTCTGTCCTATTACACTGTCTTTATCTCAGCCCACAATTTGTACTTTTTTTACCCCCTGATTCTCATCCCCATCCCACTGAGGGGGGGGAGTGAGCGAGTGGCTGTCTTGTGCCGGTTTGGGTTAAACCATGACACTGCACACTGCATGTTTGTTTCTTAATCACTAACAGACCTGAGGGCTTGACTGGTTGCAGTTGCATTGAAATAAATCCATACTCACCTTATTGAAGGCAAAAGGGCAGACTGGGTAGTTGCTGGACAGCTCTTCCCTGTGTCTCTGGACAAAGGTGTGACTAGTTTGCTCTGAAGCACTTCTATGTTTAATCCCCAGGGAAAGTAATTACTGGATGACCCTGGATGAGGAGATGGTGAAGACATCATTTTCCCCAATATTCTACTGAATTGATTCAATGCACAAGCAAGTTCTAAGGATACACACATAAATGATCCTGCACATAGTTACCTGGGGAAAAGGGGAACAAACAAAGGCAACTGTTGCAAGGAAAGCAGTTGAAAGGCAACGTTAGAGCTGGCCTCATCCTTATGCTGTGTGTGCTGCATTATCACATTTCCCATCAACTGCGTACGTGAAAAGAAGTTGGAACCAGAATCAGTCACTGACTGAGAAACCTAGTAAGGTTTGATAAATAGTTGTCAGTGCTTTGTATGATCTGTTAATTTGTTTCTATAAATTGAATAATGTTAGCTTTTGTTATACAAGCATTCTGAACAACTTTACACATTTTGCCCTTCAAAGTAGAAGAAACAATGTTAGGCTTGGAGTGCCTTAGTTATCTTTGGTATTTTGTTTGGTGTGGAGACACAGAAAAGATAGTGGCAAAACCCAGGGTTCATAGGGTTCTGGTGTATTTAAATACTGTCTCAAATTATACTGGTGGTAAATGTACTCCAAAAAGCTTTTAATGCAGGTTCCTTGTGACTGAACCCCTATTCGAAGATTTTTTTTTTTTTTATTTTTTTTTTTTTTTTTTACAGAAAGGGTTAGTTTGTACCAAGTTAGTTGTACCATTTAAAAACAGTGATATATTGCATATTACCAAACAATGGAAGGAAGATGAAAAGGTAATTTAAAGTTGTGGATTTTTTGTTGTTGGTTTGGTTTTGTTTTGTCTTTTTTAAACTAGGGTAACCATGCTTTCCATTTATTTGGTATGTATAGAGAGAAATTCTCTACTGCAGAACAGCAAAATTTACCTGCATTGTATCACAGTAATTTTTATTTAATTTGTAAGACTGAATGCATTCCCTGGCTCTCATCCTGCCTCAGATAAGTCTGCTGTGATATTTTTCTTTTGAAAACAGGTTATTGTTTACTTTACTTAGTAATTATAGTTTTCAACAGCAAAACTATTTGCTAATATAGGTAACACCGATTTGTTACAGTATTAAACTCATTGGCCTTTTCCTCTTGACATTAACTGTCAGACAAGTAATTAAATATTATTGATTATTTAGTAATGGCTTAGAAATTGCGACCTAATTTAGAATCATAGAATCATAGAATTGTTTAGGTTGGAAAAGACCTTCAAGATCATTGAGTCCAACCATCATCCATACCCACTAAACCATGTTCTGGAATACCTTGTCTACATGCTTTTTGAATACCTCCAGGGATGGTGACTCAACCACTTCCCTGGGCAGCCTATTCCAATGTCTGACAACCCTCTCAGTAAAGAATTTTTCCTAATATCCAACCTAAACCTCCCTTGCTGCAACTTGAGGCCATCTCCTCTCATCCTATCTCCAGCCACCTGACAGAAGAGACCAGCACCCACCTCACTACAACCCCCCTTCAGGTAGTTGTAGAGAGCTATAAGGTCTCCCCTCAGCCTCCTTTTCTCCAGACTAAACAGCCCCAGCTCCCTCAGCTGCTCCTCATAAGACTTGTGTTCCAGGCCCTCACCAACTTGGTTGCCGTTCTCTGGACATGTTCCAGCAACTCAATGTCTTTCCTGTAGTGAGGGACTGTTTTAGGGTGGTTTTGCAGATTCCCAAGAAGGCGAACACACACACTGACTATAAGGGGAAAAAGCCAGCATTTATTAACTGCAGATGTGCGTTATGCTAAGGGTATCTTGTAAAGCAAATTAACGTACCGACCCGAGGACTGTGAGGAAGATGGACCATCCGTACATTCTTGTGCTGTCTTGCACCACGAGCTCAGCCCAGCAATCGGTAGGTGCCGGCTTTACGTGGGCGTCCCCACGGAGGCAATGGTGGCCTCGCCGTACACCAGCCCCATGCTCTCCAGAAAAATCCCGGTATTTATACATTTGCAGAGGAACAAGTTTCGGCACATGTGGCCAGCGGGTGCCAAAACATGCCTCGCTTGTAACATAGAGAGACTATGACGCATGCGCTCCCTGGCCAGGCACGCTGCACGAGCCATAGCCACCCTGTCTATTGGTTCATGGGCTTTGTACACACGGCATGTTGTCATAATCCAGCAGTCACACTCTGATCATGCTCACAGCTGTGCTGTGCAACAGCCTGCTGCCTGTCCTCCCCCAGTATTGCTTAGCTCTCTTATCTCTGTGGTCAGCATTCTAAGCAATGGGCAACAAACCATCCATTTTCTGTGCTGACTGCATTTTTCTCGGCTATCTACCTCTCCCCCAGTGTTCATCCACGGACCAAAATCCCATCTTTTAACCCGTCCATATACAGGGGCCCAAAACTTAACACAGTACTCGAGGTGCAGCCTCACCAGTGCCGAATACAGGAGAACAATCACCTCCCTGCTCCTGCTGGCCACACAATGTCAACAGCTTCCCATTTGATTTTCTCTAAGTAAACTACAAAAGAAAACACCAGTTTTAAAAATTTCACTTATTAAATTTGTGTGTACAGCACTTTCACTGAAACTATTGTGTTAGGGAATCTAGTGAGAGAAATCAAGGTTGCAGGAGGGTCAACAGAAGAAGTAATTCAGTAACTCCAGGCAGCCAAGTCCAGTTTGGTTTTTTACAGAGCAGGACAGCGCTATGAGAGTTAATTTAGAGAATGATGCATGTTAGTTTTCAGTTGTGTCTGAAATGGCTAGTAATTACAGCTCAGTTAGACTCCCTTTTAGGGAAGGACAGCCAGCAACTTCTTGTTTGATTATGCATGAATCAATCTCTTCTGCTTCTGTGTTCAAATGTAAAAATGAAGGCAGTAATATAATGTCTCCTGTTATTGTGCTGCTTTGTCATGTTGTACACCTCTAATTGTTTTCTTGTGCATGTTTACACATGCATTTAGTGCAACATGGTTCTATTTCATGTGGGCAGAGTTCTGAAGCAAAAAACAATTACCTGTAAATCTAATTATCTTTTATCTGTTGTCAAGGTGTCTGATGAAAAATAATCAATAATGATTGTCTATATTTTAACTTTGCCCAGCTGATATCAAGTAAGCATTCTCCAGTGGTCTCTCTGCTATTGATAATCAACTTCCTGTTTATAATCACATGAAGGATGAATGCATTTATCAGTCATGCTAAAATGTGCTTTGATTGTCATTAACCCTCTACAGCAGGGTGATTGTATTTGTGTAGCAGGGGATGTGACCCATTGGCTCTTTCTAGTGTGGTGAAAAGATAGGCAGAAAATATCAGCTCTGAGGGACTGATGCAAATTCTGAAGAATTTGCGAAAATCTTTTATTAGACTTTTTCCTGAATTGTGTTGGTATTTTCTGGCACAAATATATGTTATAAGAAAGTATTTAATATTACACAAAATATCTAGTCTGGTTACAAAACTAGAATATCTGCAAATGTAGGAAATAATATGATGATAACACAGTTATTCTGCCTTACATGTTCTGTTTATGTTCTTATGATGGGGTGAAGCAAGCCTTTTCCATGGGATATAAAAATAACCAAGAAGGAAATCTACATACTTAAACAAAGCTTAGAAAGTAGAACCTCCGGGTACTTCTTTCAGTGAATGACATTTCATGAGTTGCTACGGTAGTTCCCAGTGTGAAAATCAACGGTGAATGAATGAAAGAATGAATGTAGCCATATTCTGGTTCTGTACCATTGAAAAGAAACAGTCACTGCAAACAACTGCACCTTTATTTCTTCGATATGTTAAGCAGACTTCAAAAGCAAATACGATTATTTTTTTTTTCCCCCTAAACCAGAGCTTCTAACTCTATTGGAAGAAGCTCTCTTTCATTTTGTGTCTTTTTCTCAGTTACAGGGCCATTAATACATTATCTAAACCTTGTGCTGCACATGAAGGTAAAGACTGTACCAAATCAGGCCTAGATGATAAGCCCGCTACTGTCTTTGATACCAGTGAACTCCTAAATCACCCTGTATAAAAGGCACGTAATGCTTCCTGGACTTAGTATCCTGTTTACCTAGGAAATTTGTGTAGGACAGCTGCTTTGTCTGTTTCTCAAGAAGTGATCGGTGTCCTGGTGCCTAGATCTAAACCAGGAATGTCAGCAGATTTGCAGGAGGAATCATTAGCAGGGGAGCTGAAAGTAAGAAGAAAGAGAAGAGGGAGCTGCCCAGGGATGAGAATAAGAAATCAGTGGAACATGAATGGGTGTCAGGTATTAGGTGGAGCTTTTTGTCAGGGATAATTTGATAGGGAGAAAAATGGTAGAAAGGAAGGTGAATGTATGTAGATGATGTGTATCATCATTCACAACTTGAGGGCAGAGACACATGATTAAGTCACTTTTCTTGTTTTACCTAAGCAATCTATTCATCACTGCCTTGTTTGTGTGTGCTTAAGAAAATACTGGTATATTATTGGCCACAATAAATGAGGTACCATAAGTATACCTTCGAGTATCCTAAATACAAACTTATTGAACCAAACTCTGGGATTTAAAACCATCTTTGGAACATGTTTAAATCAGATGAAGCTGCCAAAAAAACAAAACAAAAAACAAAAGTTAAAATTGTTGTGATGTATATTGCTCTGAGGCTATATCAAGTGTTTTGATATTTATTCAGTAGCATTTTGCTGTATGATTTCTGGCTTTTCTGTGAGTCTTATCTTCAAAATTCCATTTATTCAAGGGTTCTGTTTGTTGTTATCAGGCTGTTCTGTGAGAGTTTATCCTATTGCTCCCTCAAGATCAAATTTAAGCATGAAAAGAATTGCTTGCTGTTTCTGGAGTGTTAAGTTTTTAGACGAAATTCTTGTAATTTGTTTGCTTTCCTATGCTATAAGAACACCACAAACTGCCTGACAGGTGTGCTAAGAATAAAGTTGATATAAAAGTAAGAAAATATTTGCTAGGACCATATGAATTTGATAAAGTGAAACTTATTTGTCCACTTTTTCTGACCACTACAAGTTCTTACTGATCAGTCATAAGCCACCAGGCTCAGTGGTCTGAAATTGCCTTTCCCTCACTTCAGTAAAGCAGGGTCTTCCAGTTCAATATGCATCTCTCTTACATAACAAGATAGGTACAATTTACTGTAGTCTCTCAAAAGGCAATAAATTCATTAGTAAATATACAAAGGATGTATTTTGCAAAATAAGTGTAATTTTGGAGTTTATTTCAATCATCAGCCAGTAACATGAACATAATATACAGGAACTGCACTGTACACTTTAACACAGTCTTTCAGATTTTGAAAACAATCTGAACCCTACTAGAGAAGCAAGATGTAGACTAAATATGGATGGTGCATGTAATTAATAACCGCAAGTGCATGGCTCTGCTAGCCACATCTCCACTGCCATCCCATGCAGGAGCTCTGGGTTGCAACCTGCACACTGTTTATCACACTCACCATGCCTCCAGCATGACACTTTGCTCATAAACTTCCAGGTCATTGCCTGCCCTTGGCTTGTCTACAACATGCAGAGCTCAACAGAGAGAACAATGTCTAATTTCACCATTATCTGTGGATGCCTCTGAAAGAATGGGCATCTGGGCCTCTGGAAGAGCAGGCAGCTCTTTGCATATGTCTTTCCATCATATTATATATGTATTCAAAGAGGAAAAGTTGAAATACTTCTATATACCTTCTAATTTTTTTTATCACTGCCTTATTTGATCCCTTTTAGGTGTATTTACAAGGTGTAATGGAGCATCATGTGTATCTTCAGCATAGCTATTGGCCAGTTTGTACTTCTACACAATGTAGCAGTGCCACTTAGTTACAAGCTCAGATTTTGCAAACAGAACCACATTAGTATTGCTATTTAGTGTATTGTGTCTCTTGATAAAGCTCAGTAGCAATGCCAAGCTGATGAGCGTGTACTTCTCTAGCATCTATCACGTTTGGCTCTGGCTTAGGGCTGTCTTCACCATGCGGTGTTGCACAGTGTTTTTATATGAGTACTGCACAGCAATTGTATTACTAGCTGATGAAGACATCCATCAATAAAAATATGAGCTTTCTTATTTCTGTTTAGGGAACAAAGTTCAGTTTACAAAATGTTATACAATTCATTTTACAAAGTTTTCAATACACCGTTGTATGAGATGTGTAGTGTAAGAACTTCTACTCCCAAAGCCAGACAATTTTCTGCACAATTTCTAAAATGTATTCTAAAATGTATTCCAAAATGACCAATAATTTTGAAGACCTTCATGAAAAAAATTAACATTAACACTGAATGATAGGTCAATATCTATCTCATCAGCATATTTGCTGAATTTCACTTCAGCATGCTTTAGAGAGCAATTTACTAGTAATTTCAAGTAAATTTTAGCTAGGAGATCATTTGCCTCTGTTACAAAAATAAAAAAAGCAAAGAGCATTATTGTAGTATTATACTGCAAATAATGCTATTGCTTTACAGGGCCTCCTACTTCTCAATGCCCTTTCTGCTGTTTCATGCTAGTTACCTTTCAGCTCCAGTAATAGAACATGATGAATTAGTTAGTGCTTGTCAGATGAAATAAACATAAAACACAAATGGTTTATAACTAATCAATAATTATGTACTATGCTCAATCTTCAATATGCAGGGCATGTCTAAATAGCGTCATTATAATGAAAATCAAATTATTGCACAGCTGTGTTGATTATGAAGCACCATTATAACTTTTATCCTCTTAATTTTGTTCCTGCTTAAGTTATGCTTTTGTGCCCACTTCTTAATTCTGGAAAATGTCTCTCTCTTCTATGCATTGATTTATAGTTAATATTGAGGCATAAAATTTCCTATTATTGTGGCTTTCTCAAGGTCTTTCACAGGTATTATACAGACAGGCTCCAAATTCTTTCACTGCAATAATATGAAAGCATGGAAGCAATATGGAAGATTAAAGACAAACTTAAATGATATATGTTCCTGTGTTTGGATTTAATCTGTGCCTGAAGATATTTTGACCTAAATTACCAAATATATTGCAGTTTCATAAGAGGCAGCTGCAGCCAGCTCATTCTGAGCTACTCAGATTTAACTTCATGGAATATGGAACAGGTAAAATTATTTATGACCCGTTCAGTCTTCCATTCTTGCTTTGGATTGAATAGAAGTCTATACATTTGTATTTGTATGTCATTTGACTATTCTTTTGCTTTGCCTAAAGAATGAGAGGGAGGGAAAAAAAAGGACGATTAATATTTGACAAATCTCCAAAACTAAAATGCTGTAGGAGTGAAATATTTGTGATATGTTCTTTTTGGCATATGTTTAAGTTTGTGTATAAAATTTAAGGCATTCTCTGATGAAAACACTATAAAAATATGCTATCATTTGAAATCCAAGCCTCTTTCTGGACCTGAAGCTTGCTTGCAAGTGGTCTCTTATTTTATAATGAGAGGTCTACACCATAGCACTGCAATAAAAAACTTGTAAGACAGGGATGAATTTCAGTGTTCATATACCTTTAATGTTTGACATGCAAGCACAATAGGCATTTCTTTTAAATTACTGTGAATGAAAATAATGAACTTGTTATTTCTAAGGTATATAGAATAATTATAGTACAGAATACCAAAAGATCTTATGTTTTCCTGAGAGCTAACCATTGAAGAAGACAGCTAATACTTTCTTTGAGAATAAACAAGCAACATTAATCATTCGGGCTGAAAGGAATCAAAATCAACAGTTTGGCTCCCATTCTGCCCAGCAGATTTGCCTTGGACATGGTAATTCTAACCTCCCTTAAAAATTGTGCTAAGGTGGTGGTTGTTTACCTAATGGGTGACTTTTCATATAGCTTAATGAATGAGGCTGTTGCCCATTCAGTATCTGCTTGTAGGCTGCTCTGTCTCTGACTAGAATTGAAATTCATCAGTACTGATCTAAGTGGTAAAAATTTTAGGAAACAATGTGTTACTAAAGAGCTTTCCAGACGTACTAGCTTAGAATTGCTATTGACAAACATTGCTAACACTTTTCAGACACAAAAGTGATTCTTCTACTGTTTTCAGGTGGGAGAAAAAGAAAATTGAAAAGCCCAAATCCAGATTTTTGCTCTTCCTTAGGTTAAATGTTTGCAGAGAACTTCCCTGCTTATCTTGTTTTGTAACACAAATATTACCTCTTCCCCTTGGCCTTATCCTGTTGCTTTGTAGTGAATAAAACTGTTGAGGTTGATGTTATTGATCTGGCTCCTCTACATTTGAAATATCTCAGAAGCATGATTGTGGAAAGGCCTCTGCTGTAGAAGTTGAACATTGAATTTTCTTCCAGGGTAAATTTGAGTTTTATTCAATTAGTTAAAAGGTATCTGGTGGGGCCAAATATGGAGACTGGGAACAGATTAATCTATGGAGGACTCCAACAACCAAGGCTGCCAATTTTCTCTGTACTATATCCACTGATTTTTGGTTTATGTTTTGCCTGGAACTCTCTTTTGTCCTTTTCTGGCATTTTCATTTAGATTTTGGTTAAGACTTTCTGCCTTTGTGCCTTTTCTGTGTTTAATGTTCTGTTCCTGTGATTGGAGGCAAACTTTGGTACAAATCTGGAATGAGGCTCGAGCTCATAAGTGTGGGTGCTTGGATAGATGCCTTCATGAACCCATGAGAAGCTAGTGTGTTGCTTTTTACTTGAATGCATTTCAATACATGCTTGTTGCTAGTCACTTCACTAGCAGAGTCCTGAGCAGCAGGCGGTGGGCTTTACCATCATCTCTGTCTCATTCTGCATGTCTCAGGGTTTCCTTTGTGACTCCTTACACTTTCCTCCTATGTCCCTTATTTTGTGGTCATTCTCCTGAGGTTTCAAACAGGTAGCTAATTTGCCCACCAGTTTGAGCCTTAGAAAAATTATGACAGAGATGTGCCTAACTTGATTCAGTTAGTCTTCTCTGCCATTTTAAAAAATAGAAATGAAGATGGCTCCTATGGAAAGTATAAATCAAATATGCTTTATTTATGTCTAACTTGTTCATTTAAGTAACAATTTAGGAAATGAATGAAGAAAATTAAGAAACTACATTACCTGAGTAATTAATTGTGTAAATAATTAATTTTAGCATAGAATTTCATATATTAATATGCTATCATGTATTCCATTACACACAAGATTGAGATAAATTATTTGGTAATATCTTTCTGAAAATAAACATCTTATGTGGATTTAAGCAGCATCAGTTAAAAATCTGAGATGACTGGAAGGCAAAAGCTAGCACTGTTAAAGAACTGTTTGGTCTTGAATAGACCAGATGCCAGGAAGTGTCTCTGAGTGGGCATACGTGTCTGCCATAAGATTTTAATTCCAGAAGTGATCTTTTCTGCTCTTATGTACTAAATCATCTGGAGAATTTCCTTTAAGCATTCTTTAAGAACCCAGGCCTTAAACTGTAGCAAGATGCTGGAGATGTTTTAAGTCCCTGCATCTTACTTGGCAGAAGTTTTTGATTTTGCCATATTACATTAGAGGCATTTTATATAGGTCATTGATAAAACCCAAAACAACCTATGGTTGAGGATAAAAGCAAGTTTTGATAGTTTTGGACAGAAGAATCAGGACAGGTTAAAGATCAGCATTCATAAATCTTTTATTAGACTCAATTCCTGTACTTTAATTGAAGCAATAATTGTATTTGTAAGCAATTTACTTGAAATTAGAGATGAATACATTGTTATCAATTTATTAATTTTAAATACTTGACTAATTTATTGCCAAGCAAAACCAAATATACTTACAGAGAAGTACCAAATCCCACATAATTCAAATCACTCAATTATCTTAATTAGTAATAGTTTTACTTAAGAGTGCACAGTGCTAAGCAAACCTGTATAAGTTACAAGGCAGACAAATGTCTAACCAGGGATTCTATGATTGTAGAAAATGTGAGTGAAGCATCAGTGGTGTTAGAGACAAGGCTGCATGTATTAGTCTATATTCCAGACACCTGTCTGTAATCTTCTAGTTGTCTTTTTGTGCTTAATATTTGTTTTTGTATTTACATGGAATTTAAAAATATTCTTAGAGGAATTTACTGTTCAGCTGAAATAAGCTACAGGTAGTCAAGAATTCAGGAATGAGCAGTGTTTCTTCAAAAGATGTTGAATAGCTGAAATTGGAATATTTTTTCTGTTTTCTGTAGTACCAACTGAACTGCATTTGTCAGGCAAGCACCTATTGGAAACCAGTCTGCTTTCTAACAAACTCACTTGGCAAGCTTCTAGGTTTCCTGGAGCTGCAATACTGGAGCAGCTCTACAGTTTGGGCTGCAAGGGCCAGGTATTGTGCATTTGTGCAGCCTCATCATGCAGAAATGCTAGACGCCTGAAAGTCCTGGGAACTCTGACTTTATTCCCAGCTCCTCCACATAAACTGTGGAAGTGTTTGGAAGAATCCTGATGGGAACTTTGGTTCCCAGATAGCATTGGCTCTTGAAACTACAGCAGCAGGCTCTGGACAGTCTGACAAATGCCCGGTCGTCAAAGGCTTCGTGTTTCCTTTCATTTAGGAAATAGAGAATTGACACAGTTATGCATTTTGTGCAGATGTATATTTTAAAGTTCCTTCCCTTTCATTCCAGGGCACAACAAATCTTCTAGTAAAGCCTGTGTTTAACTGCAAAAAGGGAAATTCAAGGTTTTGATCAATTCCAGTTCCCCTGGGGTGTTCAGAGTTCCTAACATTATGCTCTTTGTAAAGGCATGGATCTGACCACATAAATAGTGAAGTGAATTAAATGGACAAAGTAACAGCCTAGACCTCTTGAACCTATGAATTTGAGTCCATAGGACTTATTTTATTTAACTTTCAGCTCCCAGCCTTTCTTGTGATCCCTATGCAGTAGGAATCAGTTTGGGATCATCAAATTCATTCCCTTGAAACACAAAGCTATTAAACAGTATCAAATCTTATACTGTTGTAGGCCCCTTATTATATTCTTCTTTTCAGAAATGTAAATAAATCCATCTTAAAGCAGGCAAGGTTTTCCCTCTGATACACCAAATGGAAGGCAGTTCCAAGATGTTTCTCCTGTCATGGTTAAAAACCTACCAATAATTCCAACTCTAAAGGTAATGGCCAGTTTTCATGGCAATGTTTTCGTGACCCCGCATTGCCTCTTAGTTATCATGTATTCGCTCTAAAGGTACCTACACCTTGATACTTTTGTAGACTTCTTCATGTTTTAGCCTCCTTTCAGCTAAATAACCTAAGTTTCATGGGACTGGTGCCAAACTGACTACACATGGAGAACAGCTAAGCAAGTTGTACCACAAAGTGCATAAAATAAACTGAGAAAATTGATTTTTTTTTTTCTTCCATGAATCCTTGCCTGAAATTGCTTTCAGATAATTTCAGGCATTATTAAGAACAATATTAGATAGAAACATTTTATATTTGAATGTGATTTTTTAAATTTTTTTTTTTATTGACAACTATGCTTTAAAAGTGCTATTTCAGTAGCCCCAGCACATCCTTTCCTAATGTCTTACCTTTCCATAGGGCTGTATCTCTTGCCCTTTTATGTTTACAGTGCTGTTTTGACAGTTAATCCATTTTCCTTTTTATGTCTGATACTTCTTGAGAAAAAAAGGTCTCTCTGAAAATGCTCACTTTTTTTGCCCTGTATTTCTCATACTGCCTCATACCTCTTCAGTCTGTTTCTCTTCTGAGAGCAACCCTGGAGGAGCTGTTTTTGCAACATGTTCCAAGTGGTATCATTTGTGATGGAGGGATCTGTTCTGAACTCAGCGCTTCATTTCAGCAGTTCTGCTATGAATTCATGCTTGTAAAAACATGTATTTCTTGCTGGCTTGCAGGCTGAAATTTCCATATACTCTTCCGAGCAAACCTAATGGATGACGTTAATGCTTTGTCTGAATGATAAGTCAGCCTGCTGGATAGCTAAAGGCTTGCAGACCACATCCTCAGCTAGGATACAGTGACATAGCTCTATTTGAAGTCAATGGAGCTGTGACATTTCACATCAGTTGGAAATCTCTCCTGTGAGTTTTAAGGGCGGTTGTGTGAATCTGCCTGCCTTGTTAGTATGTGTCATGTAGTGTGAAGCCGACCCACTGGAGGTGGTAATTTTATGAGCTGAATAAGATATTACCTAGTGTGAGTTGGGGTATTTTGTTAAAGGAGGGGAAGAAGATGCATACAGCCCAAAGTGCTTCTGTTCACCTTAGGAATTCATCTAGTATACAGATTTATTCTAACAAGGCTATGTTGGTTAGGGATGTCACAAGACATGGTTTATAATTAATAATGATTTTCCTAGGCACAGACTGAGATTGCAGTAAAATTTTTCTCTCTAATCCTTTGCTTTAACATTGGCTCTGCAAATTTGGTGTCTTTTTTTTAATCCATTTAGTTTTGATTTCAGTGTCCATGTTGATTTGTGTCGAAGAGCAGCAGGTGTGGAAGTCCTTGGGAATGTTAGAACTTCAGCTCATCAAGTTTCCTATGATGCCTGAGAGACTCTCCTTTGTTTTGTTAAGTTCATCCTTTGTACTACCTTTTAAACAATACATTTTCATATTTCTTCTCTCTGTATGGTTATACAGACGGCTGGGGAGAGGTAAGAAAGTCCCGCAACTTTCTCCATAATGCTTCTGGATCAGGAAATTTGAAAGAGGTGTATATGTTCAGAGTTTGCCAGCAACCTTGCTGGCCTGTATTAGACCCAGGGAGAAGAAAATAAGCCTGAAGGAAAGGGAGACAATGCAAACTTAAATAAACATTTTCTAGTCATCTCATTTGCTTCTAGTAATGATAAAAATACATTGTTGCACATATTTTAGTGAAGTTACTCTTGCTTCACAATGAAAGGCAGAGTCATATTTATTTCTGCAATGAAGAAAGATTGTTCAGAGAATAGCTTATATTTACTGGAAAAGTTAAGAGTACAACTTACATTTCTGTGGGTCAGCCTTTCCATAAGCAGCATAGATTTTATTTCCTCTTCATATAATAAATAAGCTCTTGGACACTGCAGAAATGTTTACTAGTTGTGTTGGATTTAGAAGCACTTCTGATTTGGATCTGTAAACCACTAGTGGGTAGAAATTCCTAAATGAGAGAGAGGGAGGGAGGAATGACTGTGCTGTTAGAGTGGTTTTTACACTATTGAAAGAAATATATGTCTCTTTTCCTAAACAGAAAATATCTTGAAACAACTTCTCAAACATAACTACCTGGCCACCACTGCCTGGAACAAATACATCTATGACCTAGATGAAGGGAGGAGACAACTGTGCATCCACGTGATCACAGCAAGATCTGGCACATGATGATATCAATGGAAGGGTAATGCTACACAAAATGTTGCTAATGGGGGATGAAGGTAAGCATAGAAAAGATATAAAATCATGCCTTTTAAAATGGTCTTGTAATTAAATTTTTTTGGTCTGAATTTACTTTCATGTGTGTATGTGTAGGAAATATATAATGAAGGAAAAGCAGGACCATGACACTAAAATGTAGGCACTCCGTTAATTTTGTATTGATATGCAGATATTATACACACACACACAAATCTACATTAGTTATTCCAGTTGCATAGAACATTCAGAATAGGTGGCAATAAACCAAACCAACATACTTTGAAGCTATAGAGTAGTTTGTATTCATTTTACTGAAAGCCTTTCTCGAATGTATAATGCTCTTTTGCATGTAAATAAGATTTGAGTCATGATTCTCTGTTTTGGCTATCAAGAATGGGCGTATGTGTGAAATGTAAGTTATTCTTTATCTGAACACCATCAGTTTTGATTTTTAAGGTATGCCTAAAGCCATCTGATTTTGATGGAAGGTTTTAATATTCTTTGGGGTTTTTTTACTTAAAGGCTGCAAGAACAACATATCATAATGCTAGATTATGAGAGCAGTAGGGAGACTTTCAATGAGATGGTCCTAATTGCCTCTGAACACTCCACCCTTTATGACTTTTTTAGATATCAACAGTGAAATCTACACTTGATGAAAGTGAGCAGCTTGACTGTAGAATACTAAAGAACAGCATCAGCTAAACTAATCTTGTGCATTGTAGTTTGTAAGTATTGCCCACCTAGAACAGGTCTTTAACACAAAAACAGTATTAAAGGGGAAAGTGAATTAAATGAAAGTAGTTATAGAGTAATAATTGTAATGAGTAACCAATAACCAAAATTATGCTACTTTGGCCAGTTCAAATATTCTTGAAAGTAGCATCAACACTAGAAGTCATCTGTTAACTGTATGTTCAAAGAGGCTATGATTAAAACAGATTAACTGAGATTAAAAAAATGCATGAATAAGAAATGCATCATCAGAACACAGGGGTAATATGGCTATGTGATGAAGTCATTGATACATAGGCAGATTTAATTAGTGCAAGAACATGACTCAAATGTCAGATCAGAATCAAGAAGAATTTCTGAGCTCCTTTCTGCATGGAAGGAATATATTATGAGACACTTAGAGTAGATGCTTTAGTCGCCTCTCTGAGTAGATTTTTTTTGCCTGTGGTATTGGTTGTGCAAAATTAGCAGATGTGTGTTCTTATCTCTACTGTGACCTTATAATAGAAGGATTCATTTTGAAATACTATTTCTGATGCTAGAACAATAAGGAAGCTCAGGATCTTGCATGTAGACTGACTTGCTCATGAGAAAACATACACATCAAAAGAAGTTTGAAAATAAAGAGTATCTATGAGCAGAGCCTTGTAGAGGCCAATACTTTTATTTAGGAAAACAGTTGCTCTACTCAAAATGAAACATTAATATAAGGCTAGTTGTCAGTTTCTAAGTAAGACTAGTACAGTAAGTAATATTTTGAGGAAAACCCTCTTGCTGCAGTTTGCTTTGTTTCATGTGCTCCTTACATTAGCTTGGATAACCAACCGCTATACCATGTTGCTTTCTCACATTCAAGTTACACCTCTCGGTTTCAACCCATTTAGGGCACCTTTCATGCAGTCTATCCTTTATTCTCACATCTTTTCCTAGGGTAGTTGGATGAATTTTTGTCAAATTTCTATGCTTGATAAGCTGGCACTATCTCAAAGGCTCACATTATTGTTCTCAGCCAGTTTCCTCTCTCTGTGAAATGTTGTTTGTTGCTATGTTTAAAAGCATTGTTTCTCTGGCCGAATGATTTGCTTAGATGGCTCAGAGCAATGCTGTAAGCCAGTACATTTCTGCAGAAGAGCTTCCGCTTTCTCTTGGTGACAGAAAAAGAGAGAGAGATCTGGCTGCTTGAAGCTGCCATCTGCTGTGCTGAATGGGTAGGTAAGGTTTGGCAGCCACAATGGAACTTTTCTTGCACCAAAAGCAGCTTGGTCACAAAGGGCTATGTATAATTGGGGTTATGTGTACAGGGAGAGATTAAAAAAACAGAAGACATGTTCTTCCAAACCAAATCTGCCAAAAGGTGCTTATTCAGAAGGACTGCGTGTCCTAACCCCAAGAAATTATCTGAGATCAGGTTCCTTTTAGTGCCTGCAGAGCTAAAGCTTTTGGAATTATTCAGCTCTTTCTGTCAAAATATGACCCCTAGGTTTTGAGCTTGTGTGGGTTATCTGCCTTGGTCAGTATGTATCTCCACACTGAAATCTGATTATGGTAAGTTTTTTTCTGTGGCAGAAGATCTTTTTCACTGCTAACAGATATTTTTGATTTAATTGACACTTGAAGTGACAAAGCTGATTTCTGTCATTGATTAACTGCATGGTTGTTGTGAGGTTTTTTGTTTGGTTGGTTTTTTGATATTGGCAATTATAAATTTGAACATCTTTAGTATAGATCTTAATATTGTTTGTGAAATACTGCTGTGACAGTAAACTTTCTACTGGCATCTGTTGTGTGTTTGTCCATCTGTCCACTCAGCTCTTTAATGCCAAAGCGTGTGTACGGTGCTGCCTATGCACCCATGTGAAAAACAGCTGAATAGAACAGAGCTCTTATAGAGCACCTGTTATTTTGTTTCAAACCTTACTGCTATTTTCAGCTATTGTGATTCACAAAGGTTTCAGTTGTTATTTATAGTATTATAATAATAGTAATAATACAAAAGTTCTCATTGATTCATTCTCATTGATTGACTTTGTGGATGCAAGCAGACCCTTTCCTAAGGTGGAGAATCCTTTCTACTTTTAAAGACTAGTAAATGAAGAAGTGTCAGAAAATCAGCTTGGAACAGCAATAAAAACTTATGTTTATAATGAGACAAATAATTTAAGGAAATAAGCCACTTATAACGTTTGAATCCTGAACAGTTTTGTTACATTTGCATAGAAAGATGTACAGAGTCAGGACTCATGCCTGAATCTTTATTCCAGTTTCTCAGTGAGCTTAAAATCAGATGATAGAACACTTGTTAACAGTGCATTAGTGCTGGTGCTGTGAGGGCACATAGACATATAGGAGAGATCAATCACAATTTAAAACTTGTCCATTTGTACATGTCAATGCATCCATTAAACTTCCACTCTGGTAATTGACTAAATTTTTTTGCATTTCTATGCCTTTTGCAAAGATGATGAGAATGGGAGGTAGCAACAGCAGGAAGCAGGAGGTGTTTGCATGGTTCTCTAGTGTATATATGCTTCAGCTGACTCTAGCTGGAATGGCCAGTGCCCAGCACTTTTGAAAATCAGGACTTCTATTATTGTCCCTGAAAGTGTCTGAGGAGTTTTTCTTCTTAAGTTGCATATCTGAATAAAAGTGTGTGTCTTTTTGAGGCTGCCCATGCATTAGTGTGTCTTTAACACATTTGTACTACGGAAAAAAAACCACCAGAAGGGAAAAGGGATGCTGGAGGGCTCATGTGGCAACTAGTACATGTCATTATCAGCCTTTATCAGATTTTTACAAAGAACAAAAGATAGTAAAATGGGATTTCTCCATGAATTATGTACAGTTAATTGTCACTGGAGAGGAGAATAATACTTCATGTGCTTCAGTGATACATTGAAAGGTTCTTAAATATAGGTATAAGCATATATAAAGGGAATTGGCAGTCACCAAAAGCAAGATTAGTTACATCTCTATGTGATTAGTGTTTGGCCTCTAGAGCAGACAGTCTTAAGTGTTGTATAGGTTTGGCAATAAATAGGGACAGTGTTCTTCACCTATGGTAAATTTAACTAAATTGAAACTAACGGTAAAAATTCTGCTCTCAGTTCTGCCTATCTAACAGGATTAGATTGAAATCATGGAGAATGTTATGGGAACCAGAATGTGACTATCTTTACAGAGATTTAGCAATGTCTTGTAGC
Source organism: Haliaeetus leucocephalus (assembly GCF_000737465.1). Taxonomy (NCBI): domain Eukaryota; kingdom Metazoa; phylum Chordata; class Aves; order Accipitriformes; family Accipitridae; genus Haliaeetus; species Haliaeetus leucocephalus. The sequence goes on from NW_010972671.1 coordinate 532,467, forward strand.
TAGAAAATAGTCGGTGTTACTATGGGTCACAGTTACTATATTTAGCATAGGATTTGTGGGCATCAAATTTTCCTTTTCCTGTGTCTTAAAAACAAAGACTGGCATTCAGCTTATGGCTTCCAGATTTAAAACACAATTTCCTGAAGGAAAAAAGTCTGCTCAGTTTAGTAAAATGTTTCTGAAATTTATATTCTTTTAAAACCGGTATTATATGCATGCATTCTTTTTAAACCCTCCCTTTTCCTGTGGTTTCTTTGGAAATATTTTTTAAATTCAAAGGCTGTGTTCAAATTTTGTATCTTGGATCAGGCAATTTGAACACAAACTAGGAAACATCAGCCTTCAGCTTATCTGTGATACGCCTACTGAAAATGATCCAAGTATCAAGAAGTTGAGTAGAGCAGCAGTAATTTTAACAAAGTAATCTCTTTTTTCCTCAAATGGTCAAGACCTTAAGAAGCAGAAGGTCAAGAAACTATGTTGCATGTTCAGTCAGTAAGCTCTATTGTGTAGGGTTGGGGGGGGTGGGTATTTTTTGTCAGGTGTTTACATTTAATTTTCAGGATCTCCAAATACTTGAGGACCATTTTTGCCTAACTAGAAGGGATGTATATTATGTGTTTGCACAAATGTCTACCCAGCTTCTGACAGGAATATTTATACAGTTGTTTTTTTTATTGTCTCTCTATTGCAGCTTCCCCGCGTAGGATAGATTTGGCTATATCTGTTAGCAAAGGTTGGGTATTTTTCACAGTATATATAATCATGAAACAGGCTTTTTGTTGTTGTGATTTTGTAAGTTTTACTAAGAACACCACTAAAATGTGAATGTGTAAAGTCTTGCTTTCTTATTTGCTCACGTTCTATGTAACAAGATGAAAAATCTTTACATATGTATATGACTTAACAGTTAATACTGTCATGAAAAGTCCTGCTTCATTAGTAGCATCTTTACTACTGGTTGTGTTCTATTCAGTTAGAAAGTAATGTTTAATTAATAATGTTTCCAATGTTATGAAGGAGGTTTTGTGGTTTATTTATGGCATGGCCAGGAGTCAGATATATTTTGAGAGCCTAAGAGAGAGATATTGGAGTGGAAGTTAGACTCAGCAACCTCATAACTTGACTGTGTCTGCAAGAGATGCTTAATGGATAACCAGGTTTTTATTTGCAAGTTGGTTCTTGTTCAGCATTGAAAATTTAAGATGCTCATCCTTTGATCACGATGTCTGTAAGTGTTATCTGCAAATAACCCAGTTCAAAGGGAAGTTATCACACAAGCCTCTACACTTATTTGTGGTTTTGATGTGCCTTACATTCCCTAGTCGAAGAAATGTTTACATGTTGGGGAAACTAAAGAATAATGAGGGTAGGAGTTGCCTAAGGCCATACAATAGAGAACTGATAAAAGTGGGGACAGACACTAGATGTCTGAATAGCCTCATTCTGCACTGAAAACATAGCCTTAACCAAAGTTCATTGAAGCCTGAAGAAATGGTCTCATTGACTCTGACACATAATAATTTAGTTTCATGGTATGTGGCCTAGGTTGCACAACACCCTAGAGATGTAAAATGTTCACATTAAAAGCAGAGTGTATTCTCCAAACATTGCTTTATTTTCATAACTCAGCCTCTCCCTCTTTGGATTTACTATAATATTAATTTCTTAAAAGACAGTTAAGCCCTTTGAAACATTTGCGGGCATGTGGCAGTGTGTGTAGAATCAGTCACTTTCTATAAGCCTGGTCTCCACTTCTATTACTGCTACTTAAAAACAGGCATTTAAACAAAAGTGGATTTTTTTTTTTCTCAAATAAGATTCTGTGCTACTAAATACTTGATTGTTTGTTTTCCTGTTTCTGATTAATACAGGCCTATCTCAGACAGAAAGGCAACAACAATCATGTTTATAACACCGCATGATGCATTGATCCAATCTTGAAGTTTGCCCTTTCAGTTCAGCAGCTTCATTGACTTCTAGATAGTATCCATTTGTATTTCCAGGCATCTTAGAGACATTTTTGCAGCCTAAACTTTTAGACTGAAGGTGTACAAGATTATATGACAACTTTAGCATTGATTTAGCACTCATTTTAGATAAACCATTGGGAATACCTTGTATTTCATTCTTTTATAGGCTCTGCACCCAGGGAAAGCAATGCATAAATTGTCTAAGAGGAGGAAAAAGCTTAAATAATTTTATTTCATTTTTAATAACTAGAAGTGAAGGACTTCTACAAGGAGTCCTGGAATTAGACATCTTGAATTCAGCTTCTTTCTCTGACACAGGTTGGCTTTATAAACACTGTTTAGCTTTCCTGTGTTCTTGCTTGCAGTTGGTAAAATGAAGGTGATAGAGCCAAATCAGATCAAGCAAACAGTTGACTTTAAGCCTGTGAATGCAAATGTTTAAGCATTTTGCTATAAAAGGATTAACATTACTGATCTTGGAGAGTTATAAAGCTAAGGCGTGTTGTTACGAAGAGTTCTGGGATCTTCAAGTTATAGAATCAGGCAGTTAAACTGCTGAGAAGCATTATTATTAGTTGTGGAAATTATTCCCTCATATAATTCTGAAATGCCTCTTATCTATTTAAAAGCAACTATTTCTTAAGATAAGTTGCACAGAGGTAATTTGATTATTTTTTTTTCCTTGTGATTTATTAATGACTGCTTGATCAGCAACTCGGGTACCTCTGTTGATATTTTAAGAAATTGGAAAAACGTTATTGGAACATTTAGATATTTGAGCTTTATAAATTAAAACAAACAAAATAGCTCAAAAGGGTTAACAAAACTCTTCATGGAGTAGTGTCCAAAAGGGTTTAATAAATCTCTCCTTATATTTGCTCTGTATTACATTAGAAGACAGAAAACGCTGTTGTATGTACTGCAGTAATCATGTATATTGTTGAACAACTATTGATTGGTACAGTGCTTGGGAATAAAAAAAATCCTTGACAAAGCTAAGGGCAGATACTGTTAATCAAATGGAAAAACTATCTATCTCATTACAAAAGCATTTTCAAGGACATAAAAACTTTAGGCCTGAATGGAAGTGTTTTATTAGGCTGCTAAACTTCTCAAGTTTTCTGCAGATTTTTCAATTTTAGACTTAACTTCCTTTAAAAAAAAAATATAATAATCTCTGATCTCAGTGGGATTCTTAAGCTAATTTTTACCTTTAATTTCTGTGATTCCATTCTCTTCCAAGGAAACGGAGTAAGGTATAGACAGAATAAAAGTAATGAGGTTCTAATTCATCTTTGAGTCAGCCTTATACCTTGAGCTGCCCTACAGGGCCTGAGAGAATTGCTCAGAAAACAGTGTTTTCCATGAAAAATCCTTTTAAAAATGTCTTTATTCTTATTCATTAACACATGGTCTGGAAATTTAATTATAAAAGCTTTCTTTTTTTCCAAAATATTTCCCAATTTTTTTTCCAAGATCATTTTTCTTTTTTAGTTTAGATTTAGCAGGACCATTTTCAATTGGCTTGACTTCCTATCCACCTACTGGGAAAAGTAAACAAGGAAATAGCCCTGCTCCCAGGAGTGTCAGGACTTCTTATTTGTTACTGCATGTGGATGTGCAATGTAAGTCAGTCTAATGCTAGGTGATGGTAGGTATCTCTATTTGGTTCAGCAAATTCAATTGGTCCTGTAAAATTGGAAAAAGGTGTTTGGATATTCCCAGGTTTATTGTAACGTTAAAGTAAAATTGATTAGATCTGGAATCATCATCAGGAAATGGTAATGGATACATGTTTTCTGTTCTTTACAGTCTATTACACACAAGAATGTCATTGCAGTAAGTGAAGCTGTGAGCATGAGAGTTGCATAGGGAGAAAGGGATCTCACTCAATCTAAACACTCTGGTAAATGGCTGGAAAGCAACATACAGATATAAAACAAAGGGCAGAGGTCTCATTCTTCATTCTGCTCAAATAATTTTCTATTGTGCAACATCATGGGTAGCAAGTTCAGCCAGAAAGTTCTTTATGATGGATGAGGTTTTAGAGGTATAATATAGAAGAATATACACTCCAAGGCATTTATAATAAAGTGAAAAAAATTTCACATCATGTTTTTACAGTATGGCTTTTTTTTTTTCCTGATGAGACAGTGGCAGATGTGCTCAATGATATATTAACTAACAGCACTGCCCTAACATCAAATAGTTATGTTTCATTTATAGACATAATTTTTAGGAGTGTATGAGCTCTGTGAATTCTTCATTGTGCATTAATATAAACAGTAGATTTGCAATAAAGAGAATGATAAATGCAATGAAGCTTCACAATATTGAGGTTTTGGGTCAAGACAGAGCCCTTGCTGAAAGTCACTGGTATTTTTCCTTTCTAGTCATAGGCACCATCTTCAAGATCAATTGCCTGGATAGAATTCTCATCTCACTCTTTCTTCAGGATATTCATGCTGCTCAGAATACAAGCTGCTTTCCACTGGTTTTATTCCATTCTACTCTTTTCTGGAAGTATACAATGTGGGACAGCTGTCATTTGCATATTGATGCCACTGGATGTTGGGAGGAATATGTAGTTTTATGGGGAAGGAGGATTTTATAAAGCACTGATGGAAAAGCTATACAATATATCAGTATTATGGTATAAAAGAAACATTTCTCAGCTTTAAGGTGAGGCAGAATAAATTTTGAAATGCTAGACCTGAGATGTATATGTTGAAGATCATTTTTTTAGTAGGGAACAATAAAGGACCACAATTATTCCAGAGGAAGCTAGACATATATTGTTATGGAAGCTGAGATTTATAGTGATTATGTAAGTACTGATTACTGGGAGATCAAAATTCCAAGTTTTTTTTTTTTTAAATTATTTTCTCTAGAGTAATTGTGTGATAGACCATCCATACAACCAGACTTAGGTACAGAAATACCTTGGTTTGAATTAGGGAAAAAAAAATGTTAAGAAATATTTTAAAGTCTGAAATTATATTTTATATACTATTTTTATATATAGTATTTAAAGGTCTTCCCATTTCAAATGTTATTATCCTTGTCTTCCTATAATATTTCCAGTACTCATAGACATAAATTTGTAGCCTGTAGTAATTTTACCAAGTCATGCATGCAATTATGAACAGATGTGTTGTTTGAATTGGAGCATAAAATACAAAGGGATAAAGTTGTTTGTGTGATGAATACACTTCAGGCTTGATTTTGCTGTCATGAACTTTTCAATTTCCTTTTGTAACAGTTTTAAAATTCAGTGAAGAATAAGAAATAATAATAGCAATAAATTAGAAGTTTAGAAAGAATGCGTATCATGTCTCGGAAACATTGCTATAATGGAAATACCTTATCCACACTAGGGATCTGCTTTATCTCCCACTTTCTTACCAGCTCTCTCAGCAGATAATTTTTTTTTTTTATTGGAGATGACTCCAAGTTCAGTGATAAGTCACTATCCATATCTACATGTATGAACAAGGGTGACATCCATCCTGTGCAATCTTTGTGAGATAAGATGTGTTTATGATTCACAGGGGCGAAAATTGGGACATGGACTTTGTGAAGTTATATTGTGGAGTGAATGCCTTACAGAGGTGTAGTACTATACATATAATGCAAGTAAACACACACATGCTGAAGTCCAGTTCTGTTTAGCAAGGTACTTCGGACATGTATTCAAATTCTCATTTTCTTCAGTGAGACATCATCCTTTGCAAATCAAGCAAACCAAGGTGCGCAGTAATTAACTGAGATGGAAAGTTCTTTGCCACCAGAAGAGGAAAGCCATTAAACACAGGCAGTTTTGCCTATTTAGTGGAAAGGGTGAAGTAAGAGGCACAACAGGATCGATCCTGTTTACTCACCACTGCAGATCTATTATCCATTAATGACTGAAAGGCAATGGTCCCTGTAAAGATAGGGGCCCTATGAGAATTATTAGCAATGAAGACTAGTACTTTACCACTACCATGATAGCAATGTAATTATTCTTGGGTAGCAACTGGTAAGTTCTATGTGATTCTGCTGCTTTCATGTTCTTTTTATTTGCTCTTCAGTTACAGGCAGGGACTAGCAAGGAATGCACTGTTGTTTACAGTGCTCAATAATTTAATTTTGTAGTGGTTCATCCTAATCTGAAGAAAGTGAGTTGCTCCCTTAAACTGAATAAATTGATAAGAATCAGGTAGAAAGAGACAGGAAAAAATATGAGTTGGGCATTAACTTATTAAACTGCAACTAATAGGCATTTATGCAATGGTCCTTTTAAATATGAGTCATGCCCCATTTAAAATCTAACTGAAATTACAGTACATTTCATTAGGAAAGATAATTGCCAATCCGTTCCTCCCTAAAAAATTAAGTGTATATTACAACACATTTAAAATCTGCCTTGACATTTAGAAGATAAATACTGCTTCTGTGCTGTTGACAAAAAAAACCAAACAAAACACTAGACGGTATATTATCTTTTTCCAGTTTTCACTACTGAAATGGAAGGCTGGTGTCAAAGGAGGGTAAAATTAAATATATATAAATTTATTTTCCAACATGATGACAAAATTTCCTAAAAATCTCAAGTTAAAAAAAAAAGAAGGGGGAAGTCATCAGTGTTACCTAAATGATATCACTTCACTGTCTTCAGAATGTCCATGTTGATTTAAGGTAACTAATGACTACCTAATTGCTTGTTTTGTTTCACTTGCACTGTTAAATTAGGCTGAAAAACTTTTTAAAGTCTAGAAATAGAAAAGAGTAGCACACTGGTCTTAAAGAAACTTCAGACATACAGCTGAAATTAGAGACATTTCTACTTAAATTTAAATGTGATAGGAATGTAAACTCTTCTTTGTGGAAAATGGAAAATAACTAAATATTTGTTCAAACTTTCACTCTGTCATTTCCATCATACCAAGTAAGGAAACAATCTTGAACCATTAAAGTCTGAATACTTGACACTACCAACTTTTACCAGGCCAGCATTGCATCTGCTGTTTCAGGTGCTGCAGATTCTTTCATCATGTAACATCACATCTCCACAAATTCTGTCCAATTATGAAATCCTAGCAGGTTTGTCCATATGCTCTAGCCTTTTAAAATAGTTTCGGTAATGTACAAAGACATAGACAGGGAAAATTTGCTGCTAAGCTAAATCCAGAGAAATCAAGGGAATTGTGCCAGCAGGGAGCTTGGCCTGTGGGAATTTAGAAGTTTGCGGCTACAGAGGGCTAAAAAACCTTAACAGTAGTTAAAAGACAGAGCACCAATCTGCCAACGTTTATGGGAAGAAGCTTGAATAACAAAGTTGCTTTTCCCTCCCAACAATTAGGAAACAGATTGTCCTTGGTACTTACAACCTTTTAAAATTATTTGGGGGGTGGGGTGGGGAGGTGGGGGGGTGTGATAACAGTGACAAAGGAGGGAGGAGAAAGTCAATACTGAAATTTACAACAAATATGCCTTGAAGTTGGTTCCTCTGAGATAACAAGGGATGAAAGTGATTTGCTGGTGGAAGGATAGAAACAATTTTTTTGTTTCCCCTGGCATTTAAGAAGTCAGCTGGCAGAAGAGATTGGTAAGAGAGTAGAGGCAAATGTAATCAAATCCCCCTATAAACATTTACAAAAGTCCAAAGGAAAGGACTTGCTGTTTGTAAAGGTAAGTACTTTTGTGATATTCAGTGATATAACCTGGGAAAAAGAGAATTTAATACCTATTTTTCTGTTTATCACTGACTTCCTACAGTGAATATAGAAATATTTTTTTTCCACTTCAAACAGGGTTGTCTTGTTGTAAACGAGTTGTGGCATGAAAATGAAGTAAGGTGGAAAATGTGGTGAATTACGTATGTGACTTGACTTTGTAATTTTCTGCAGCTTCAGTAAAACTTCTGAAATAAGTCAAGACTGAAGAATTTGTGTTAAAATCTTTGGTGAGCTGGATGAATTCTTTAATTAAAAGCAAGGCTTTCTCAGCCAGGCTGTGAAGGAGATGCAAGACTGTACATGTGAAATACCTCCAGCAACTGCTTTCTCTCTTATTTAGCTGGAAATAGACATATAAGCGAAAGTGTTAATGTTTGGAGAAATCATTACAGTGAATGCTTGAGCTATATCCTAAAGTTACACTGACATATTAAACATAAAAAGTTATTTGCAAGTTGGTACTTCTTGAATGTAATAACTGAAACTGGCAAACTGAATGTTTCTGTGAAATGATTAGACGTTATATGTAATCTCAGTTGCAAAGGTGTTTCTGCACCTAAAGCCTTTCTCTGTCTCTGGCCCTATATGTATGTGAGAAAAGTAGGGTATAGTATGGAAAGAAAGAGGGAATGCAGTTCTAGAGTTCGTTTAAATAAAACCTAATCCAGTCTAAAGCTTGAAATTTGCAAAGTAATGAAGATCCGTGTCATACTTATTTGTATGCACGTAAACACTGTTAGGGCTAGTGAAAAATCTTCTCAAAATATTTTGTCCTGATGTTTCCAAGAAAATTAGCAAAAAATTAAAATAAGAAAAACTAGGAAAATTAAATTTACATGAAAAAAATCTGTAAAATATTTTTTTATAATTGACTGAAATGTTTTATTTACACAGTTTTAGTGGAAAGTTAACATGTTTCTACTGACAGTTCTTTCTCAAATGCCCTGTGGCTAAAAGAAAATGAAAGAGAATGTATCTTGCCTCCAGCTTTTATCTGAGTGTCTGGGAGCACGATATATTTGCTAGAAACCTGACATTAAGCCTAATTTAACAGCCAGGACAGAAGGTGGGGTGACGGTACCATGTAGCAAGAAGATGGGTCCCCTTGCTTGGTCAGAGTGCCTCTTCCTCCACTTAGCACCTCTCCAGCTCTGTGCCTCATCACTATGGACTTACCTGACCATCACTGGAGCATGGCTGAACCTGCTCCTGGCTCTGGCCTGCTCTGCTCACCTTGCTCAAGAACTGTGGGACTGCATCCCTGTGCCCCCTTTGGTGGCGGCACAGCCCTGCCTGCCTTGCTGTCACCCTTGACTCCTGGCTCTCCTTCCTGTGCAGGGCAACAACTGCCCATGCTGTACCCTGACACAGAGGCTGCTAAATGAAATGAAAATCCATGGAATTAGCACTAGCTAGGGACAAAATTAACTTGGGAATATAGCTAGCCCTTTTAATTGTATTTTTAAAAAATACAGCCTTCAAATACAATAAATGTTTCACAAATGTCTAATTTGAACAGAATAACTGAACTGGTGCTAAATCAGGGTAAACACTCAAAATCAAAACCATGAGACATGTTCTACACGCTTCTGGTATCTCTTCAAAGTTTCAGACTAAAAGGGGAGAAAAAGGGTGAACTGATTTTAATTTCATTTGTAACAGTCCTTGCAACTATCTTGAAAAAATGGTTTCTAGAAGCCTGTGCACTAGTATAGGAGTTCAGAGACTTGAATTTTACTTCTGCTACTGTCCTGCTCTGTGATCTGCAGCTCATTTTATATATCTAGTCCTCACCCACACAACCTTTACCGTGCATCTCTGTTAATATACATGAGTGTACGTGCATGTATGTCTTTCTAAGGCTACCCTAACTTGCAGTTTGGAAATATTCTGGCTCTCCTGTAAGGAACAACAAAGACTTCTTTTGGCCAGTGTTGGTGTTTTCTAGGAAAGAAATACAGCTTGTTCACTTTACAGAAGGTTTTGTCATTAAGGTTTTTTTAAATTTGCGAGAGAAATACCAACACTAGGAATGTCATTCACTTTAGATAAATCTCCTACTTTTAAACAGGCTTTAAATATTGAATGATTATTGGTATATTTAGTAGCTCTTCCTGACCAGCATCTAAGCTAATTGTGATTTGAGTGAGAAAATGAATTTGCAGTTGTTTAATGTATTCAGCAGCAAAATTAATACAATGACAGTTGTCAGATAATTTGAACATTGAATTTATAGGAGTAATTTTAATTTACATCAAGCACTGTAGGCAATTTTTACACATCAATTTGCATTTCACTGATTATACTCAGCTGAGGCAAAATGGGGGCTTTTAAAAAGTTGCTTGTATTTCAAGATGATGTTTAATGCAACATTGCAGGGACTGGGAAAAAAGATATTCTTTTTGATGCATTTTAAAAACTAAAATTTTCAAGTAAAAGAACAGTTTAACAGTGCTTCATTTCAGCTGGAAATATAATTAACTGTTTGCATCCCATAGTCTATGAACTATCACGATGTTTATTTTGCATTTTTAAGCTGCTGCTCAGCTTGTTAATTGCAAATTGGAATGAAAAGTTTTATCTAAAATGCAACAAAAATGGTCTGTGGAGTTTGACTTCACACTTAAAATGCAACATTTTAGTACTGAATACATTAATACTTGAAAATTATGGATGGATGGAAACAAATCAATATTATCGATAGCCCATTTGAAAAAAACCTCTCAAATATTTCTAAAAAGTTTTGTTATTACACAACATGATAACATAGAGAATCATATGTCAAGTTGGTGTAAAGTGATATACCTTCACTTAAGTTAGTGTTACTGGTGAGGATCCCAGTATCTTACTATTACCAAGATCCTAAAAATTAAGTGTCTCAATATTGTGAGCACAGATGCCTGTGCTAATACAGGAAGTATACATACTGGAAAAATTGTGAAGATTTTATTGAAATTTTCAAGATGATGATATTGGAAAAAGTCCAAGTTATCTATTTCCAGTTAGCGCTCAGAATACATACATTTGGCCTTTTCATTAAAAATAAGGTTCTGGACTATATTACTGCAGATATTAACACGCATCTTACAAATGAGACCTATGCTGGAGCATTGGATGACTTGATAGTTCACATTTGCTTTTTACTCTGAAGTCCAAACCACCATAATACTTTAGGGGATTGCCTTTGATAGATTTAGCTTAGCCTTTAGCCCCTCCTAATCAATCTGGGGCTCCTGTTGGACTATCCTGTAGAGATAAACCACTATGAAGGCAGAATAGGTTGTCACATTCTAGGACATACGTACTTCCATGACAGCCTTCAGATTTTGCCACAAGGGTGGTAGGGGGAGCACCGCATGAAGAAAATCTCATTGGTACTTAGTGGAGTTTGTCTCAAGATCAAAGTGCATCATGTGTTCCATAGGTCCACATATTTCTCTTTGTGTAGCTTGTAGCTAAGCAAGGTACTTTCTGTGTGATTAACGCTTCTTTCCCAGCATGCCAACAACTGAACATGAATTTAGGTACAGCACTTTTCAAGTTTAATTTTAGTAGCCATAACTGTGTTTCATTTTACTTGAATTATGCTTACCCTAGGCACTCCTAATTAAAATGCACTGCTGAGGGGGGTCTCTTACTCATATTATCCACTCCCAGCTAGAGACAGTTAGACATAGCAGTCCTGGATGCTCATTCATTTAGAAACATTATATTTCTATCCATTTCCCATAGTGAAACGGAGCCATAGTGAAAATGCCCAAGAACACACAACAGGTTCAAGACAGACTAAATAACAGCATTACTCTCTAGTATCCTGTGAAACTGCTTTTATGGTCCCCAAATTTGTATGTGCTCAATTTGTCTATGTGAAGCAATGATAGCTTACATGTTGTCATTTGTGACAACTCCACTCTACAGATCCACTGCGAAAAAGCTGTAGTAAAATCAGAATGAGTTCTGTTTACATCTACAGTTCTTCAAAGAAAATTATGTCATCATAGAAACACCGCTACCTTTTATTTTTTTAACTCTATTCACAAATACTTTTGATTTCCTTATATGTTTTGTAAAAGCACTGTTTGTTACATGGCTGTCCAGGTAAGCAGAATACAAAAAGTGACTCTTCTATACCTAATAATTTTTTTCATCCTATTTTCTATCTTGGCTAAAGGAGGTAAAAGAAGTCCAGCAACAAAACCAGTCCAATAATGTCTGGGTACCTAAATACTGATACTCTGTCATTTATCATTCTCTCTTTATATATAGTCCCTTAGTCAGTTTTCAGTCTGTGCTCATGAACAAATCAATCTGAATTATTACTTTTAAGGGAGATTATTTGACACACAGTTTGATTTACTAAAGTTTGCTATACTGTATATCATTCTAAACTACTCTATACCTTTCATCCAGTAACTTACAGAATTATTTTGGGAATGCATGATGTAGTTTTCATGGCAATGTTTGCTTTTTTGGAAATCCATGCTATATAGCATACACCTCTAATACTAGTAATGCATACATAGTTTTGGAACTGACTTGGTTTATAGTCCCAGTGTTCAATTTGGAAAGAACTGCTAGGGCTATGAAATTTTGTGGTTTTGAATTTTGTATTTATTTTGAACTTAAATATTTTAAGTATTTTTCCTGTTAACAAATGAAGATTTTTTTAAAAAATTTAATGTTTTTCTGAGGAAGAAATGCTAAGTACAGAATTTTCAAGCAAAATTTTTTCTGCCTTTCAGAAGGATTTGTTGCTGTGGGATTTGAACGCAGCATGTTCTAAAGGAATATACAGTTGGATTATCTACAGCTCAATCTACACTAAAGTGGAGAACCCCTGAGCTTGTACTACCTGAAATAGCTCTCAGGCAAGAAAGGTAAATAAAAAGAACTGAACACATATCTAAATATTTTATGGTCTGTACAGTTTTAGGATTTTTTATGTTCTCAAAGTTAACAGTACTAAATATATGTGTGGGAAACTCTTCCACTTCTACCCCAATATTTTCAGCTTTCTCCTGATTTCACAAAACTTTTCCTGGACTTAGTCCCTGCTATTCCTCAGATCCTATTTTTAACCTTACCTCTTCTTCAGTTCTAACCTCTGTCCTAGCCTTTCTATCTTGAATTCAGACTCATTCAGATGATTCTCTTACCCCTTACGCTGGAGACTCTGCTCTCAAATGAAACACCCACTCACTCAGATGCTGATATCCTGTTGTCCTCATCTAATCTTGATAAAGAGATCAATAGCTCCTCTTACTTCAGTGTGCTTCTGTTGCAGGGAGTGGGGGATAATGAGGCTTTCAGATAGCTTAAAGAATCACCTCCAATTGTATTAGCAATAGAAAAATGATTTAATAGAAATTTGTATAAAAGTATGACTTCATAGGATTCAATGGCAAGGTTCGCTTAGTACATGGTTGAAATGCATGCAGGAAAATTAAATTAGAATCAGACTAAACTTATGTATATAGGGACCGAAAACATAATAGGGTAAAAGGGAATGTTACAAAGAATTAATTTCTTGTGATTTGTGCAAAGATTGTGAATGTGGGAAAGGGTAAGGGAGACCCTCCAATTGAGTCACAAGGTTCAGAGAAGACCCCCTTGCTTTCTAAACTCCTGTCAGAGTCTAGGTGCAGCTGGATCGACTCCTAGTCCCAGACTTGGTCAGTGGTTTATATCTAAAGGGATTATAGTAGCAGCCTAAAATTCATTCACAGTTGAATAAAAATCATGACCAAAATTTAACTATAAATTTGAAAGTAATAACTTATCATATACTTGCTATAACATATGTCTTATAGACTATTCAGGTTAGTACACGTGTGTGCATAAAGACGCTAAGAGATATACATATAAGAGAGTAAAAGAGAGAGAAAAAGATGTATAGCTGTTAAAAATTCCCCTCGAGGTCAGTGAAAATATTCATGTCGAATGCTTCAGCACCTTTAATGGGCAAAGGGTCAAGCTTCAAGGAGCAGAGAGAATCAGCCCAGGTCGTGTTGGTTTCCAGCAACAGACCTCCGATTTTGCAAACAGGAAATTTTGCAAGGTCTGAGTGGCGTCTCACCCAGAGGGAGATGCCTAGCTCCCTCTCTTAGCTGTGTGAGACCTCCTGGCATAGTCAAGGGTCACTTAACTGCCTGACTCATTACACTTATGCTAAGGCCCAGAGAGCCTTCCTGAGTTCAGAAATCAGCCTGGAGAGAGGGAAAGAAGTGCACCACCACAGCTTCTTTCTGCTGAGTGAGTATATGCATCACTTCCAGGATTGCAATTAATACCTTTGGAGTTTATAGTAAATGTTACTTCCAGCTTCCTTTGGGGGAAATCTGTTAGAGAAAACATGGACCAGGATCTGGTTAATTTGTCTGGAGGGTTGCACTTGTCATGCAAGCCAGGGATTGTCCACTGACTCTAGTACAGGGCAACGTAGCCTTGTTTTAAAATAGTTGTAACCACTACTATGTTTTGCACTTCTTCCTGAAATAGGTATCCATTATTTCTCTTCTTTTCCTTTATTTGCTTTCATGGTTCTTTCTTGCTGTTTGTTGTCAAATGTCATTATTTGTACACAATATATACGACATGATTAATTTATTTTTTTAGACAAATACTACAGCTCACTTAGCCACTAACCAATTTCTGAATAAAACATGGTCTTTTGGGATGTAAAGAGGTTACTATTTTCACAGAGGAAAGTAGATTCTGTTAGAGGAAGGGTCAAAGTTTCCAATATTTTGCTCTGATGATGCTTAACTTTCTTTTACCATGCTTTACTGCCTTAGTAAGCCATGAAAATGTTGCCAAAATCCGGAATAAAACTCCTTAACAGCAATGAGAAGTTAAGAAGCAGGCACTCCTTTATGGCAGCGCTGGGCACACAGGGGATCACTCCACCTAGTGTGTGCACCTGTCTGGTTTAATCATGCAGGTTAAATACACACCTGTTATACATATTCACTAAATTTCTGGGAAATGTCATACATAATCATCAACTGTCCGATAAATCATTAGCATATGTAAATGTCCCTCTACGCAGGCGTAGTGAAGTCTCTGGTGGTCTTCAGAAGCCCTCTGGTGGTCTTCTATAGTCTTCCTCACTTTGTCTGACAGTTGACCTCTCTTATGTGATTCTGCGCAACACGATTTTTGCCATCATGTATTAGATTTACATAAAAGTACATTCAATGTTAATTCTTGAATTTAACGTTTCTAGCGATTGGCCCTCAGTCACACCACCTTATCAATATTCTTATACTAAAACATTCATTGGTTAATCTTACCTAATTCCACTAACTGGAATCTTGATCAAAGTGGGGTTTCTAAACAACAGAACTAAGGTCCATAACGATCTCTCTCTTAGTTTCTTAGGACAAAACACTGCAAACTAACAAATCTGTCAAAGTTTCTATGGTTAACCGATCTTAGACAATACTTATTCTTTTTATGATTGCATACAGCACATTTTGTATGTTCCTAAGTTTCTATAACTATATTGTGAGCTTCAAACCCCTATATTCTACAATCTTTACCCTTTTAACCAAACCCGGCTTATGTAAAATTTCAACTTTTATCAAAATATTTGTAACAAAAATATGAGACTTTATTACCAGAAACATAAACAGCACATAAATATTCTCTAAAGTTTATCAACGATAAGCTAATTCCAGTAACAGGAGACCCTTTTCTGTAGAATAGTAGCTGATGATTGGCTTCTAGGAGTACCTGATGAAGAAGAAACAGATATTGGTATTTTACATCTTGGTCCTGTGCTTATGTGCTTGTTTTGTTTAATAAGATACCAGTATCTCAGTTCACAAAAACAGATGCAAAATTAATAAAAATTTTACTCGCTTAGCTTTACAAGACTAATGATCATTACAATTTCATGGGTCAGATGGCTAATGGGGTTGCATGTTTTTATCTTTATTTGTATTCAGAATGTTTTTCTTATGACAATAGGAACAGCATATAAAATAACAGTATGTCAAAAAGCCAGTTCCTGAAATATATAATATGGTAAAAACTGACAGTGTTCAATACATGAATCTATTTGCATTCACCAAAACATGTCATATGTGTATGGGTTTGGGGCTGTGTATTGATACATGCATGCATTTATGCCTTTATGCCTTTATTTGTTTAGCTGTGTGTCCATTTAGATTAACTTTCTAGCAATTTTAACAGGATAAATAATAATATTTTAAAAGAGACACCTGAGGTAAGTCTCTAGGGGATATTTTTTTTTTTTCCTCCCTGTGGAACTGCACTGCTCAGCATATTTAGGATTAAATTTACCATTAAATTAACACAGTCGGAGACATTATAATCTCTATTTAAGATGATGATTTGAAAAGCTTCACTATAAAAAGGAAACTCAGCAACCTAGTCTGGCTGTGATGCTAACATTTTAGTAGTAACTAAACCAAATTGCTCTCAGTAATTCAGGTGAAATCCCTGCTTAAGATATTTCTTCAAAATTGGGTTATATGCAGGAGCTGCAAAATGAGCAACTGCACTCTATGTCTCCTGATGATATAAATTAATTAAACTTAAGCTACTCATCACCAGAAAAAAAAAATTCTAGCACATATGATTAAAATGTAGATCTGCTTACTGTTATTTTTGAGACCTTTGCAACATTTTTCTTTTGCAAATAAATGTCCTGTATTTCTCTAACATCAATTAATTAAGAAATTCAGGTACAGCAATTAGACCTAAACAAATACTGAGTAAGTGAATTCTTCCCACAGTTACTAGCATGCAGTGTTTATTGGTCACAGGCAGTAAATTTTAGCTCAGATTACTCTTAGGGATCATCTCCAGTTATGGCAGCAACATGGGCAGCTATTGTGTCAGCAGTTTTTGGCCCACAAGGCAGTTCTGTGTGCTTTGTTTGGTATGGACTGTGGCCCAGAGGAGACATAGTTATGTGCTCAGAACCCAAACTCACAAATCTTTATTCTGAAGAATTTTTTTGCTCACTTATGCAAGGGTCTTTAGCAATCAAACCTAACTAACAAAGCAGACTTCTTACATCTGTGATATTTACTGAAACACTGGAAAAGTTGGGACAAGTAATACTTTTTTTAAAAAAGCAAACTAGCCGTACTTCAGTCTTGATTTGACTCTGATTACTTCAAACTTGAATTTAGCTTGTAAATGTGAAGAGGTATTGGTGTGTTCAATATTGCTTATATGTAGTGCTCAGGCCTTTGGACAGAACATGCCCATCTATGCAAAATGATGTTATTCTGTGCTTCATCTGTACTCTGACTAATTTAGTTCTATGAAACTGCATGTAGAATTGAATAGTAGTTTGAGATTTATATACACAAACACACCTAGATTGTGCTACATTACAGTGTCGTTATAGCTTTCCGTTAGGTACATGTAATTCTTGGGAATTTAAACCAGACTAAATACCATTAGTGTTCATACTGCCTTGTGAGTATGTGATAGGTGTATGGAGCATGGAGTGTGTACATTGGAGAAGCTTTTCTGTAACTTTAAGAATAGGCATAAAGGAAAATAAACACAATATTTTAAACATTTCGAATGCCAAGATTCCCTCGATGTGTCTGGCAGCTCTTCCTGAACCTGAGAAGAAGTTGAAACTTAGCTGCCTACATGAATACTAACTAACTGGGCCTCTTTGGCTTTGTGGTTTCTACTGAATTCTATGGTTCAGCTTTTCCAAGCAGTTTTTCCCTAAATATCTGTTTTAAAATCTGACAGTTAAAGCCAGTTGCAACCATAAAGAAGATGTTTTGCAAATTGTTTCATCAGCAGTTTCCCATCCATGTGATTGGTAAGATGTGTTGGCATTTTAAAAGCTCTTTATCACATCCTTCTTCTGTTGCTAAGGAAGGACTATGTCTCTGTCCATTTGCTAAGCTGAGTATGCTCCTGCCTGAGTCATGCACAACTAATGAGAGGGTCCAAGAGAGAAGTGGCAACTGCATTCCGCTTTATCTCTTAAGGAGAGGTCATCTTGCTGCTCTTCAGAAAATTGAATAATCTCCTACATTTTCTCATTACCATTGTCTAGCATGTCTGGAAGACAGAGACAAGCATTTGCTCACACCCTGTCCTCTCTTTATCTTTTTCCTGTTTAAATATTAGCAAGTTTTCAGAAATAGTAAGTGTTCAGACCTTGTACTGCAGTTGAACCTAAAGCTCAAGTAGAGTGAATGGGAGAATGGAAGTGTGTGTGTGTGTATGTTTGTTTAACACCAATTTACTACTTTGCATGGCAAAGGGGTATTAGGGTAGTTTATGATCATCTTTAATTTTTGTCATAATGTTGGTATGTAACAACATAAAGATGCTACTTCCCATCAAAATATCCTATATCCATACTCTCTGTTCACTGCTGGGGTATATTTTGCGGTTTTATCTCTAAGCCTTTGTATCCTATGCCTTTGTATAAGTTTTGTAACATCTTTGGGAATTACACTTTCAGCACAAGCATACATAAGTGACTAATGTTAAAATTCTAAATTTTCTGTACCTGAGTACAGAATTGTAAACTAGTTGCCTCATAATTATTTCGGAGTACTACCTTTCTGCTTTCTGGTGTCCTGTGCAAAAATTGGATGTACATAGCATAGTTGCATTTGAATGAAATTCAAGAAATGAGCCATGTAAGATTTCATACTATATCATTAGCCTGGGATATGCTTATTTTTCTTGAACACTTTCATTAGAGCCCTTTTCAGGTACAAAATATGTGAAATGCTTTTGTGTCTTGCATTTCTGTGCAATTTTCAGATGACCTGTCTATTCTGTATGTTTCCAGAAGAAATCCCACTTCTACTTCTCAAAAATCCCTCAATTCCCATTCATCTTTATTAGGAGGAAGTAGTGGATTTTGAGTACATTTTCATAAGTTACAGACTCACTGGCAACAGACAACTGCAGTCTGATTTAAAGGAATGACTCCTACTGCATCACGAAGTGAGAACAGAAAAAATCCAGAAAAAGATAATGGCATGCCAAAGAATATAAGAAACAGCAAGGCATCTCATTACAGAGACAGACATACAACCTGGAATGAATAGAAGGTCAAGAACAGAACTGCCACTTAGGACCTCAATTTCAGGAAACAAATCATATATGACCAAGATGTTGTCATGAAAGGTTATTTCTTGCCCTTTCATCAAACATTTTATTGTATTTTTGATTGATTGTCTCAAATGCAAGAAACAACAATACTGCACCAGGCAAAATTACTGGACATATATTTAAATACCATATAAATAGGTGTGTGAGTCAGGGTACAGCTTAACCCGTCAGCTCAGAGCTTCAAAAAGCAATGGTTCTTTTTCTGTACTTAGGGCTTTCATTACTGCAACTGGAGTTTTCTATTTTCACAAAGGGACTATGAGATCGTGATGGGGGCATTACCCAATTTATCTGGTCTTTTGTTTTCTCCATTCCTCTTTTCTCCCTTTAAGTCTAATGTTGCACTTAAGGATTTAACATGAAGTTTGAAAGCTCAGTGGAAGTAGGGCCTTCACTTACAGTAGACCTTCTCTAAGTAAAGTCCTCTTGCTTTTTTTTTTTTAAATTTTCATGAGAGGCTTTATTTACTTTTCTGCAAAGAGATAGAATAACAAACTAGTTCTCAGGTTTTTATAAGTCCATTTCTAGAATTACTGCTGTTTCTGTTTTGCCTTTTTTTATCCTAACCTTACAAGTTTTACTTGCTCTGGCTTGTATTGTCTTTTATTTTCTTTTTCTGTCTCTCTCACTCCTTTCTTCATACCAAAGGTTCAAATAATGATCAGTAATTATTTACATCCCTTTTACACTGTGAATTGTCTTAATTCTCACAGCAGGAAAACTGATGGGGAGGGGAAGAAAATTAACTAGTGTTAAAAAGAAGTTTCATTTAAGTGACAGTGAGGTCTTTCTCCATGATGTAAAGGAAATTACTCCATTGCTAGCATACCAAGGCACTCTGCATATGTGTGAGGTTCTGTGCTATTGCTTAGGGAGAAGCTGCATGGGCTGCCCAAATTGTTAATGACTTAGTTCTGAATCCTTTGTTGACACTAGTGAAAAGTTAGTGATAAAAGTAGGGCCACTGGAATGAAATCAACTGTTCAATTATGTCAGTAACAGATATGCAGTAAATCCTCATAGCTGTAATGCAGTGTTATTGCAATAGTTTAATATTGGACACCTCAGTGGGAAAATCTGAAACTTTATATATATATTTATAGGCTAATAAATTTATGTTTCTTACTTTAATTCCATATGGAGATGTACAACCTGAACATAGGATTCAGCTAAAGAAAAACATTCACTCTGACAGCTTTCTTCAAAAATATTCAGTGTTGCATGCATACTTTACAGGGCAGTATTGCATCCTTATATATAACATATATAACTTTGCTCATGAGAAAGAGGGAGACTTAACAAGAAGGAGATGTGAATGTTGGAAAAGGGAAAAGAAAGCATGAGGAGAAGCAGCAGAGGAAGGATGGTGTGCCAAGTTATTTTCACTGTGCACCTAAGAATTTTTAGAGGTTTTCTTAGTGGAAAGTAAAATAAAATAAAGGCACTAAAACTTAGACTGTAATGTGTACAAATGTTTGTGTGTGTGTGAGAGAGAGAGGATAGTAGCAGGAAAGGTGGACTCGCATATTTCAAGCTTTTGTTCTTTTGGGGTCTTTCCCCCCACTATATATTCTGTGTAAAAGCAGTCAGCAGCATAGCTTTTGCTGAGCAGCTCATAATTCAGAAGGCAAACTTGGAAAACCTCCAGTATATCTGCCACTCTAATTTATACCTATGAGGATTAAGATGTCCAGAAAAGCCATGAAAATGACTAAGTATATTCCCACTTGATCAATTACATTGTCTCATAAGAAAACGTAGGGGTAATATCTACCCATATATATTTAATAGATGTCATATACAACCTGGGAAATATGCATCAGCAGTGCGTATTTTAATTTAGTAAGTCAGTTAATGTTTTTATTAAAAGTAACTCTGAAAATTATTCTTTAAAATGTGATGTCAGGTAAAGAAATAAACACAAGCTAATTCACTCATGGGTCAGACCCTGCCTTTCTGATATAGCTGAGGTTTCTGTAGACCATGTCCCTTGTCAATTCTTTGACCTAAGGTGAGCTGAGGGGAAAGAACCTACTGAAAAGAGAGAGCTGGATCCTTTGGTAAAGTCAACTGGAGTAGTTTCATTGACTTCACTCCAGTGGCAATAATTTATATAGGTGAAGATGTAGTCCACAATCTGCTGCAAAGCATTTTTGTTTTCATGCAATTTTCATTTCTCATCTGCATTTTTTTTTCCTCTCATGTTTTCATGACATTTATTTTCAGTTCCCCTCTGCTACTTGGAGGAAAGAAAGTTTTTGTGGTTTATTTAAGTTTCTATTTTTTTAAACCATATCTAAAAAAATTAAATGATCATGCTTTCAGCTAAACTGAGATGGTGGGTATTTTTTTGTCTTGCTTATTCTTCTTCTTCCACTCTTTAAGAAAAAGGGAAAAAACTTAAAGTTGTACTTTACTCATAACACCAGAAGTATTAAATCCTTTGGTAGCTATTGCCTCCTTCCATATGCCAATGAGAGCTGCATAATTTATGTATAGCAAGTTATTCAGCCAAGAAAAAAGTAGGCTGCAGAAGAAAAAATTGAAAACGTTTTTAAAAATGTTTTTTATAAGTTGTTATTATTCCATTGGAGCTAAACTGCCTCCAATTCCAATTTAGCAGACTGGAAAATGACAATGAAAGTAGTAGATTTCAGTAGCCAGATTTAACCTTTTCATTATGTTTTGAGTCAATGCTAAATATGAGAGCTGCTAATACTGTAATGTTTATATATGATGGTTCCCTATGCTTTTGAGATACTAGCTTGTGGTTACAGGAAGCTTAGGTATTCAAGATAACTTTTTGCAATTTAGGGCTTATTGTCTTCTCTGTCTAGAATGCCAAGAGACACACAGTTGTGTAACTCTGTTAAGAATCTCTTAGTGTCAGGAAATGCCATTTGAGAAATGGAGAAGAGACATTATTATTCCATCCTCCTGCATAGTGGGAAATATTATAGCAGAAAGCTACTGAATAGAGCTAGTCAGATAAGTTTCTAATTTGAAACATGTCTCCATACCCTTGCCAAGACTCCAGAGCGAAATGCAGTTCCTATCGATTACCTGAAATGTGGCAGATCCAGAACTAACAAATGCAAGGTATTCATTCTTTTTGTATAAATTATTCTCTGTCCGTAACCTTTATATCATCAGTCTTTATTTCTGACATGATCAGTGCTCAGTGGTACAACTGAGGGGACATCAAATTTTAGTGAAATAGAGTAAATTTGAAACCAGACACAGAATCACCAGCTAGGAAGAGACCTCTAGAGGTCACCTCATCCAACTTCCCACTCAAAGCAGGGCTAATTAGAGCAGGGTTGCTCAGTGCCTTGTCTAGTCAAATTCTGAGTATCTCCAAGGGTAGAAATTCACCAGCCTTGCTGGGTGATCTGTTCCAGTTTTGAACATGCATATATTAAAAAAAAAAAAAAAAAAAGTTGTATTGAGTTAGAATTTCCCATGTGTACTAACTTGTGTTCATTTTCTCTTTTCTTTCCACTCTGAAAAGCATCTCTGTGCACATCTGAGAAGAGTCTGGCTCCATCTTCTCTGTGCCCTGCCATTAAGTAGTTGTAGAGACCAATAGGGTCCCCTTGAAGTCTTCCCTCTTTAAGACTGAACAAACCCAGTTCTCTCAGCCTTTCATCATATGCCCCATATTCCAGCTCCTGACAATCTTGGCATTTGCCATATCTCAAAGCTAGGACAATATATATCAAGGTAAGGACTGTGTGTTTCTTGTGTCTAGTTCCCCTTCATCTCCGATTACCAGCTGTTACAATTTGGCTTTTTCAAACCCTTGGTTACTGAAGCATGTAACTATGGCAATTTTTTTAGCAGAGGACTGTCCTAAGGATGTCTCTAAAAGCTCTACCCAATCTTACATGTATTTATTTATTTATTTATTAATTCTATGAGTCTAAATACATGTGAGAGAAACCCTCTCCCTGGTCAAAGTATTTAAGGTGTCATGCCAAACTCCTCCTGTGGGCACACCTGAAGAGAGGCCTACTGGTATGGCTACAGGATGATCAATCTCAACATTTAAAGCACATTAATGCCATGTAAAATGAAGTGGGATTTTAAATTAATTTGCTACTTCTAAGGCAGAACCTTGCCTGTGTTTTATTCAATCATTTTTAAAAGTAGTAAAATACCGAGTACTAGACCAGATGCTTTTCTAATGCTGACTCATTCAGTAACAATCTCTGATATGAAAGAGGTGTTTTGCCATGGTCTATTGGACAGAATAAAGAACAATGCCCTCCCCAATGTCCTTGTTCATTGATGTATTCAGTGATTGCTTCTTTTTGACTGGCAATGTGTTCAATCATGTAGTAGGCAGAATTTAATCTCTCAGAATGAGCTGTTGCAGTGGAGGTTTTCCATTTACCTAGATTCAAGAGCAAGTCTCAGGAGCTTTCAAAGAATAAGTAAAGTGGGTACAAAAAATCTGTGTACTGGAGAGTAATCTTTTTGCCCTCTTATGAAGTATTGGAAGAATAGTCTACGAAGTGGACAAACTGATGTGAAAATTATATTGTGAGTCCTAGAATACGCATACTGACAACCCTAAACCACTATAGGAAAAGCTGATGTTATGGAATTACTAGTCTAATTTTATAGACAGCCAGCAATACACACTGATTAGGTAAATCTTCAAAAGTTTAAGACTGCCATCAACCAAAACCTTGTGAATTACTAGTATCACATTTTTGGAAGTATGTGTGTGTCAGATAAATTTTCATGCACCTTTATTTTACACATGCTAATTGCAAGACAGTTCCTCATTAAAGAAAACATAAAAATATCTTTTCCTCCCTCAAACTTTCCTATTGTCAAGTCAAATCTACCTGCTTTGCCTTCAATTCCAGGATTTTATTTGTCTTTCTAAATATAAATCCTGACTTCTTTCTGGAGGCAGGCATAAAACAAATGGTACTTTGTTTGTATTTATTTATACATTTACATATAAAATGATAAGAAATTGATATGTAGAATTTTGACATTGATATTTTTGTACACATGAATTACATATAGGTCTCAGTTGTCATTCGAATGCCCTATCTGGACAACACATACATATAGTGTTATTCATACTTGTTTTCTGTGATTACCGCTAGAAGAATTAGCTTTTGCAAATGATTATGTATGGAAACAAAAAGTAGAAGTACAGCATGGATATTAAAAAAAAAAACAACTAGATTTTTGACCTTCTTAAGAGATTTGGTCTGGATTTATTGTGGAAGACTGCTGCAGCTTCTTTTTTTATCTTATGTGGCTTTCTCATCTCTAGTTAATTGGACACTCTGAGTGCAAATTTGGATAAAAAGGGATCTTAGAAATAATCATTAATTCAAACAAACTGGTTGTTTTTTTTCTTTGATTAGTTTTGTCCTACATTGAAATAAAAGGTTACTGAGCTGATAGTGCTGTGTGCACTCAACTACGTTAACTGACATGTGGGAAGGGTTATAAGAAGAAAAATGAGAATTTTATTCTAAAATGAGCTCCAACATTTAAGATTTTTCTGAGGGAACAGGAGAAAGGAAGGGAGGTGTTTATGACTCATTCACTTTGTCCTTCCTTCACTCAAGGTTCATGCTTGTGTTTCTAAATATGGTGAAAGAAAAGTCTTTCTTCACTTGCAACTTTGTGAACCTTTTATTTGCAGTAAACACTGGTATATAAGCTTTATATGAGGTTTATGATATCTGGAAATTATGTACACCATGTACTACTGGATTCTGCACAGAGGTACAGTAACTGCAGGCTGTATGTTGGGCTAATTGTGCTGCTGCTAACATCCATCTATGCCACTGTCTGCAATTTAGCTTTTTTTTGGACTGAAGGCCTTTTTCCATTTGAAATAATTAAAAACAGCAGAGAACATAATACCAAATCTCTAAACAACTCCTCTGTATTAGTTCTATAAAAAATTCATGTGAAAAGTGAAGGTAGAATTAATAAAATTAGAGTGCACTATCCCTCACAACTTGTATAGTGAACAGAGCATTTCAGCCTTCAGGAGTGCTTATAATTTTTCACATCTTTCACTTATTTCAATTATTAGGCAAAAATCCTGGGACAGTACCAGGGCTTTCACCTACCAAAATTTCTTCCTCTTGTGTCTCCAGAAATTTCTCTGACAAACCAGAAACACAAATGGTGTGCTCTTCCACAGATATCCTGAGGGCATATTTGGAGGTGGCTATGCTGCCTGACTGGGAGACAGTGATAGCTGGCTCAGAAATAACATGCTATAGCCTTCCAGCCAAGAAAAGTTGCCACAGCAATGGTGATGCCGTGAACAGAATTTATGGGCTATTGTGTATTTATCCACTGTCATTGCTAAGCAGTGCAAGCAAGCTAGCAAAACTCCCATCAGCCATAGCATCTGTTAAGCTTTAAAGCATAACTTCAAAATTAGACCCTGTGTTTGCAAATCCAGTGCCATGCAAAAAGTGCCATCTCACCTAGATCTGTCTGAGGGTAAATCAGTTTATTTTGTGAAACTGCAGAGAGACAGACCTAAAAAACTACAAGGCATTTGCATCGAGAATTTGCAGTACTTGACAGACCTAAGTATCAACTATTTCTGTGTGATAGGATAGTGCAAAACAGTGCACTTGATCACACTATGACTCCAGAATAATCTCGGCAAGAGGGAAGAAGGGGAATCCCTATCGGACTTTTCTAAAGTTTTAACAAGGCATAAGGATGTTTGAAAAGTAGATGGATTTCTATAGGGCATAATAAAATGAGACATGGGTCCTAAAGTATCCTAAAACCACACGATTAAACTAGGTACCAGAACAAATAAAGACAGAATATTTCTGGAAAAAAATGGTCTCATTTTACCTTCTGTAAGACCTGCAAGCTGGATTGATTGCTTTGTGGTGGGAAAAGAATTTTCAGGCAGCACAAAAGTAATCTCTGATCCAAAAACACCTAGCTGTATCAAAAAGATGTTACAGCTAGTCAGTGGTTAGTTCATGGTGATACGAACATCTTCTGGAGTATTGAATGGGTAAACTTTATTTGATACTTTTGGAAGGACTTCAGATATATGCCAAGAGCCTGGAAAATAACAATTATTCTAAACTACAGTTAGGAAAGAAGGTCAGAAATTTAAACTGCTGGTCAACTGTTTTTCTGGATTCTGCATGCACAAGTGAGAAACCTCAGAGACAGTACTCAAAGATACAGACCCAAGGACTGACATTAAAGGGGTGAAGAAATAATATACAAGTTATCAGTCACAGAATATTTCAGACTTACAGAGTTTTTAACTGATAGTAGAGCAATGCCTTAGGAGGCGGCCTAGAAACAGCACTGATACAAAGTCAGAATTTTTCAAGTGAAGCCCTGAGTGATACTGAATGCAGCTGTGCTGAGAGGAGTAGTTGTGCCTCCCTGTGATCTTTGGAATGGGACAAGTCAAGCCATTCTGGCGGCATGGTGGCTGTGCAGCCTCACCCAAAGTTAACAGGATGCATCTTGAAGAAGCCTCTGCTGAGTAAATCCAACTGACCACTTTGCAGTTTTGGGGGCCTTTGTATTGTGATGAGAGGAAAATCATGTGCTAATGGAAGACATGTTCAACTTCTGCCTTCCAGAGAGAAAGCAGAATCTACCAACTAGTCACTTCTGGATATTTGAGTAGACATTCCAGGCACTCAGTACTATGTTCCAGGCAAACAGACAAAAACACTGCTAACAGCATGTGGTAATGTGGGCACTAAATTAATTCACGCTTCAACAAGTAGCACAGTCTGAGGTTTGTAAGAAATTAGGATTTCTTTAAAGCAGACCAGGCAGTAACGTCAGCAGAAATGATGAAGTAGATGCATGCCCTACAGCTGGGAGCAGAGCATCCTGGAATGAAACCAGGACTTGTATTTACAAGTCAGATACAAGCACCTGAGAACAGGTGTTAATCAGAGGAATTAATGTACAGTGGTTGATAATGGGAAAAAACTCTTTCCTCAGCAGCTCTCCCCTTAATTTCAGGAATTTTTAAGTCATGTTAAATTGTCTTTTACAAATCAGAAGTGTCATATGGAAATGGGGGGCTCATTTTTCATTTTAGGTTGCCATGTTTCTGAGTTTCTGCGTTCAAACAATGAGACACTGCGCTACTGCACAGTTTCTCTGGTATGCTAATAAAGTAAATGGGAAGGTGGTCTTACCAGCATAGAGAATCTAGCACCTGATGGAAAAGGGAAGAAGAACAGGAAAGGATCCAGAGCTTGAAATGTTTATCCACTGTCGGATATACAGATTGACTAGTCAGCAAACCAAATGACAGATTAGTGGGGAAAGAAACTGCTGAGGAAGAGCAAGGAGATGAAAATCAGATGACTGAGAACCTAGAGTTCTTTTCTGAGGTGGTTCTTTTGATTTTAGTAATTTTATCTCTTTGTATTTGTGAAGCACAGCCTTTGTTTATTCATGTTAAAATACACACTGTTGCAAGACAGGTGTCCTTGATTTTTTATTAACATGGTATGCTATGGAAGAAATATCTGAGCAACAGCATCAGAGACAAAGGTAGGGCCATGGCACAGTACGTGTCAATATTACATAGTAGGATGAGGAAGCCAGTGGATTCCTGGAGAATTCCTAGGCAAATGTCATTTGTGCTCATACCTTGTGAGTCCGATGATGACTAGTGAGCTCCTGCCATGCAGCAGAATCCTGCTACTTACCTATAGTATTATATACCTATGTTTAAACGTAACAAAGTTAACAATTTAAAAAATGTGAACGCCAAAGGAATTTCTTTGCAGTGGGAATTGAAGTGACACCCATTTTAGACTTCAAAAAGTTACTAATAAAAAGAAGTTTGTTCCTAGTACTCTGAAAGATTTATGGAGATACTTATCTTCAGACATGTGCGTACTTTTATTCTAGTTTAAGGGTGTGAAGGATTTGGATCTTATTTTTAAATACAATGGGTCTTGCTTATGGAAGTTTTATAAAATTTAGAGAAGATAGCAATTGTACTATGTTAAAGATTATAATCTGGTGCATTATAAATTAAAATTTGAAGTTGCAGTAACAATTTTTTTTTCACATTATTTTTATAAAGCTCAGATCTAATATAATTTTAAATCAAGCAATTTAAAATCACTTATTCAAATCCCTCCCCTACTGTTTTGGCGTTTTCAGGAGAAGCAGGATTAAAGAGTAGGGCTTTTTATGAGAGAAATGTTTGAAAATGTTTATATGTGACTGCTTGGTGAGGAACTAATGATTTGTAGCATTAAGGAAAGAGGAAAAAAAACCCCTTGCAGCAGTGTTGTGGCAAAGCTTTTAAAGACAGAACAGTCAGGGCATGTGAAACTGCAGTTACTATAGTAACAGGATCTTCGTCCTTTATAAATGAATGTGGCGAATTTGGGGATGTACAATCTGCAACAGCAGCACTGTGAAACTAGTCACATTCATCACTTACCATGAATGTGTGTTAAAGTAGAATGAAAAAAGCCACATCTGCAGTGGAGCATGTAGAGAGGGGAAAAAGGATTATACTAGGGATTATGCATGTGTATGAAAAGAGAGAGATTGTTTTAGAGAGTGGATAACACAAATGGTCAATGCCTTGGTGTGATTTCCTCAAACAAGACTCCTAGATTAATTGATGGAATCAACAGACTCATAGATAGGGGTTTTAGGAGATCCTGTATAGAAAGGACTCAGATACTCAAATAATACCTAGGCAGAAAATTAGAGAGACATGGAAAACAATTCTATTCTGAAGCTTGCATTTTGGGTTAGATGCATTTTGGATACACGTTTATCGCCACTAGGTCCATTTTAAAACAAAGGACTTGTCCTTCTCTTCTGAACCATTTCTAGCCTAGGTTAGGTGAAAAGAGGTTTGTTTTGTTTTGTTTTTTTGAGAGAGTAGCATTTGTTATATTACTCATATTTTCTCCTGGGGGCATGTCCTGGTTTTGGCTGGGATAGAGTTAATTTTCTTCTTAGTAGCTGGTACAGCATGTTTTGGATTTAGTGTGCAAAACAACATTGATAACACATTGATGTCTTAGTTGTTGCTAAGTAGCGCTTATCCTAAGTTAAGGATTTTTCTGTTTCCCATGCTCTGCCAGCAAGCAGGTGTACAAAAAGCTGTGAGTGAGCACAGCCAGGACAGCTAACCCAATCTAGCCAAAGGGATATTCCATACCATAGAATGTCATGCTCAGTATATAAACTGTGGGGGTTGGCTGGGAGGGGCAAATCATGGCTCGGGCACCAGTCAGTGGTGGTGAGCAACTGCATTGTGCATCACTTGTCTTTTCTTGGTGTGTTGTTTTTTTGTTTTTTTTTTAAAATTATATTCCTTTTCATTATTATTATATTTTATTATTATTATTGTTAGTATTACATTTTATTTTACTTTAGTTATTAAATCGTTCTTACCTCAACCCATGAGTTTTACTTTTTTTTTTATTCTCTTCCCCATCCCACTGGGAGGGGGAAGGAGTGAGCGAGTGGCTTTGTGGTGCTCAGTTGCTGTCAGGGGTTAAACCATGACAGGCTATGAGGAGAATAAAATTGGTGGGATTTTCATGGGTTGTCAGGTGTTCTGTTTTGAAGATGTCTTTAATAAATGTTAGCTAATAACAGTCACTAATATGTAAACTACATAATGAAGTTAGAAGCCTGAAGCTATGATTTTATAATAAAATCTTTATGATAAATGGTTATTAGTTATTAAGTCTGCTGTAACTGGAGTCTCCTATAACCTTCTAAAGAAGGTTTGAGAACAGAAATCTGTTCTGCCCCAGATTTCCTTGTGCTGCATGAACTTGAATTTACAACAGTTCCTCTGCGTAAAAGGAAGAAAATAGTAACACTAAAACACAGGGTGCTACGAAAAAAAATGTATTATTGAATCTGAAGCACTTTAATAGCATGCTTACACAACATGCTTAGAGTAGTTTAGATAAGCTTAGGGATACCCTAAAATAAATGTAGTTCAGGTTTTTTATGCCTTGGAAATGTTTCCTGTTAATGGAAACGTAGCTGTACATACCATAACAGTACAGCACTATGTAATGTTATGGAAGGAGGGAGGGAAAATTAAATTTACTTTCCTATTCAGTGAGTTCTGCCAAGGCAGGAAGAGAGAGGAAAGAGGAGAAAAATAATACTTTTTGTTTTCTTTATGTGGTCTCCATTCTTTCAAGTTACTGAGTTCCTAGGTTTAACAGGAATCTGCTGTGAAGGAGGATGAGAGGTTCACATCAGGAAAGGCATGAATGTGTAGATTTAAAGGGAATTATCTACTTTATAGTCAATATGTTTAACTTAATAAAAAAGGTTTCATTAATTTAAGTGGATTTTTATTTAGAGTTTTACCCAATTAATAAGCAGTAGCATTTCAGAAAGTTATAACTATTCCTGCTCGTTTTCCCTCCTATCAGAGTTTCACAGTATGAATGAAGCGTGTAAACTTTTCACAATAAAATACTACTTGAAAGCTCAGGGGGAGTCCTTCATCCAGACTGGCTGCTGGGAATCTTCATAAAGAGCCATTGAGAAGATGAATATTAATTACAAGCTTGAAAACAACAGCAATATTGCAGTGATATATCTCAGAGGCAGACGTGAACTGAGCTATTGTGATGACTTGCCATAGGTGAATAATTAAAGGCACATGTTAAATAGACAGGCTAATTGAACTATAATGCATATTATTCTGCACATCTGAGCAGTGAAGTATGGTGTTATAGAGCCCATTGGCCTTCCTTTCTCATCTTCTGTTCCTGGTCTTTCTCTAGGTACAGCATGCAGCATGTCATTAGTGTTCAAGTGCTCGTTGTGGACTGTGAAACTGAGCTAGATTAAAAATTTGCTTGCATAGATGGAGCATT
Source organism: Haliaeetus leucocephalus (assembly GCF_000737465.1). Classification (NCBI taxonomy): domain Eukaryota; kingdom Metazoa; phylum Chordata; class Aves; order Accipitriformes; family Accipitridae; genus Haliaeetus; species Haliaeetus leucocephalus. The sequence goes on from NW_010972671.1 coordinate 563,187, forward strand.
TTAGTTATACATTTACTAGTAGAAGTTTAAAGATTCATAAATCTCTGCCATATAGTTAATATGAAAAAAGAAGGGGAAAAAGAAAGAAAGAAGAAAAAAATTCCCTTGCTACCCATTTAGATAAGGTTGAGGAAGATTTAAAGTTGTAATGAAAAACATTATAAGCTGTTGTATTCTGACAACATAGTTACTTAAACTTCAGTATGACTAGAGTGAAAAGCTTAAGATAATAAGGATGCTATTTGTCACCAAAAGTAGGAATGTGCTGATAATTTTATAGAATTCAGGTTGGCCACCTCTCAGCTAATGAATGCAATGGGTATTTTAAACCAGCATTAAATTAATATACATTAGTCAATTGAAGCTACTGTTACTTGCTTGTTAAAAATACTGTACAGACTGTGGCCTCTAAGTATTCTGGGATGGATCTTTCAAATTCTTCCTGTTCAAACTGTTTCATTGTCTATAAGTAGAGCACGTAGAGAATAATTATGACTTATGCTAAGTGGCTCCATTTTCAGTTATCTGGAAATCTCAGCTTTACTATCAAAAGGAAGATACATAAAGGTGATACAGGTCTGAGGCATGGAAGATCCAAGTAAGTATTCTTAAAATAAAATATAAATTAAAACTCAGAATTAAAACAAACTATGTTTTTGAAGGGCTTGAGGAGGATTCAGGCAATGTAGTGTCTGATCTAAGAGGAAATATCTTCTGTCTTACTTTTCTGAATGCCCTAGAAATAAATTCATCTTATGGATTTATTAAGGTTTCAGATAATAATGAATACTAGAAGTCTGAGGACTGCAACATTTAGTCTTCCTGACAAAAATATAATAATGTCTCATAAGAAATATTAGAAAGCAGACAGCGATATACTAACACATATGTAAAATCACTACTAGATGAAGTACTGTTAAAGATTGTAGGATCTATAGACCAGTTCATAATGAATATATGATCACATTGGAGCTTGCAAAAATTTTTCTGGGAATCTTTTATTCATTAAAGAATTGAATTTCAGTGCAGTACAAACTGTTTGCCATCTTGACCCAACTTCAAGGAACAGATTTAAGCAAATGAAAGTAATACGTCTGGAAAACATTGAAACAGCATTACTCAAAATGAAATATTTTGATTTTTTTTTGAGAGCTGGTTGTCCAAGAGGCTTAGGTACCATTCCTAGAACTACAGTAGAGATAGTGGTATTCCTTCTACTCACACTCTTTCTCAGCATCTGAGAAATATGAATTCAGCTTTGCTGTCTGCCAAATTCAGCAAAGGGACAGGAACTTAGGTATATTGCTTTTCCAAGTCAAGTGATATGGAGTATTTGAAGATGACTTTCTCTTAATCTTTCCTATTTAAAGTGTTTCTCTTTGCAAAAATAATGAATTATTCATTGGACAAGAAAAATAGAGAAAGTAAGAACTCTGAACTGAAGCATCAATTATTCATACAACTTTAGATCCCATAACTTTGAGTGGGGAGGTGAATAGTAGTCAAAATTTTTTGACAAAAATCTTCTCAAGGATTATCTTTTTCATACCTTTGTCCTAATTGCATATATTATATGTGAAAATTATCTCATTATTTGTACAGAAAAGGCAAGATTCATATAGTAAAAATATACTTTGGTGTTGTCACTTTCTCTACTCCTTCTATATATGTGCTTTTTACTCTTTTTTATTCTTAATAATATTGAATCTTTCTATGCTTTCTGCTCTTGTTTCCCAAATTTCTGTAGATCATTCAGTAACTGCTTTTTTCCCCAGTTATAGACTTTCCAGATTTAGCTGTATAGCTGATTTCAAACAAAGCTTTGGATGTGAACTAAATCAAGCCTTACAAAAAGTTTCTTTAACAGAAGAGAGGAGTGAAAATCATACACAGTTAATCGTTTGATTTAGGTATTCTTTCTCACAGGCTTACTGTAGTTTCACAGCCTGCCAGAACCCCAAAGAGTATATTAGCCAGGATATTAATATAGTCACTCTTTCCAGTAAGTCTCATTGTATAAATTTACCATTCCCTTATGCTGTGACTTAGTTATCAACCAAAACGTGGTATGCATGGGAGTTTCAAATGACTAATGGCTTTGTGATGCAATCATTTGAACATGCACCAACTTTTTGAGTGGTTTTTTTTTATACTGGTACAAAGCTGTATGACTTACAAAGGATTAAAAATATATATAAACACATGTTAGTAGTAGCACAACATCTGTAAAATGTTAATACATATTTTATGGTGCATTCGCAGTATGTTATGAATGATAAATAGGTGACAATAGATGCTTTTATAAAATATTTATCATGCACTCTGGTTTTAGTTATGCTATAAGCTGCTCAAGGGCCATCAACAGAAAGTGAATAGAGTTATCGAGGTTACAGTGAGCTATTTATAATGAAATGCGCAAGCTTAAAATTTAGTACTGCAAATGACGACAAAAAGTTGACAGCTACAATTATACAATAAAATGTAGTCTGATACAGAATAGGTGTTCCATCTTTCTTTGAAACATGGCATAAGGAACACTTGTATCAAATTTTCAGCCTTTGGAGTATAGCAAAATGAAAATGTATCCATCACAAATCCCTTAATGAGTCTTTGGAGACACATACGTAGTAAGTGTGAAAACATAATTTTGGAAAATCGAGAAGTATTTATGTTGTTAAATGGCTGATTGATGTCCTACATGCCATTGTGATACTGACAAAACAATTAAAAATACAGAATTTTTCAAATATGAATTAATTTCTTTTCTTTATCCAAAAGTTTTAGGTATCAATTTTCTAACTCTATGTAACCTAATTCTTTTTGCTCCTCCAAACAAGCAATATAAATTACAGTATAATTTGCTATTCTTAAAACTTTCTTTCACCTTACTCCAAAGTGATAGGCTGTAAAGGAATTTCAGATATAAATATTAGAAGAGCAGTGTTAAGATGAAAAGAAATGGTAATATTAGTTCATATTTAAGTAGGAGACAAAACTAGCTCTTGTTATACATATATATATATGCCTTTTTGAACAATGACTATTCCTTGAGAGATAAGACTGTAGTCTAGAAAAAGTCTACCTAGATTTTAGAGAGACTTTAATCTACAGATATTAGGCTAAAATAGCCTTTTTTTTACATCACAGTTAAAGAACAATACTTACAAAAGAACCTTACCTTGCGAGACTATTTCCTGCTGTATTGATCTGGGTTCTGTACTGTAGATTCTGTGGTATCCTGGGAAATTAAAAGTTATTTCTAAAGGAAGAAAAAAATTAGTTTCTGCATATGATAACTGATGGCTTGATAACATCAGAAACTGAATTTTTGCTTAAAAATTCTAGAATGGTCACTGTAGTGGAAACTTACCTACGCTGAAAAACAGGTTGTCCACTTTTCCATGTCCACTTAGCTTTTGACATGTCTGCAGAAACTTCCATTACACCCACAGAATAATTCAGAAATCATCAGCAGAGTCTGATGTGTATATTCTTGTCCTGAAGAAATACCAGAAGAGTCTGAAATACCATTAAAAAATATTCAGAGTTAAGTGTCCTAAATCTCTCTGAAATCTGGAGCAATCTGGGCATCTAATTTTCTTGGACTCTTGTAAAACTCTGGTGTCACTTCATATACAGTATCTTAGATAAGTTTTTATTTCCTGCTGTTACAGAGATAAAGTCAGCATTCTACCACTGTTAGGATTCCCCTGTTTTTTAATCAGTATTGTTCTGTAAGGCTGGATGGCTATAGATTCCTAAAATATTTACCATCTTTTCTTCTTTCTATGGATACAACAGGAAACTCATAAAGTTTGTAGAAGAGCTGGGCAGCCCAGCTCTTCTACAGTAGTCAAATCAGAAAGTCCTTGAGCTGAAAATTGTTGGAGCTTGGAGAGTACTTATGTATCAAATATACTTCTCCCACTCTTTTATCCTCTGTATATTTTTCTTGTAACTGTAAGGAGATGGTGTTTGATGTTAACTGGACTTCTGTTTTGGCCCAGCAAGATTATTCTTGTCTTCTTCCCTTATGTTCTCCTTGCATCTACAAATACAAATAATTTTTAAAGAGAACTTTTCTTCCTGGCTGTTTAATCCACCATCCTTATAACTGACACTGTAGTACTATAGTTACCTAAAGTACTAAAAGTAGGAATTCACCATGACTTTCAAATTTTATCTCTCCTGTCATGATTTAATATTTCTTTTTCAGCAGCAACATTTTTTCCACCTAAAATTATTCAGCTGGCAAAACCTAAAATAATAGTAAGCTGTTAGGAGTCTGGATCGGGATCTGGATTTACATCAGCTGATATGAATCGTTACAGCTCCACAGTCTTCAACTGACATGCACCAACAATCCTGAGAGGGAGATTCTATTTATGTTTGCTTAATGAGATGTACAATTTCACAAGAGGAGAGTCTCTTCTTCTCTGAATGCCATGTTTGTTTCTAGCTTGTTGAAGTGTTCATGAACTATATTAAATTAGAATTACTTAGTCTTAAAAGATAGTCCTGTTGGTAATTGCCTGACATAGAAAAGGCGTCATAGCATTGCTTCCAGGCACTGTATTTCCAGGAGTATTTTAATATTCATTAGTACAGAAAGACTTTCTTTTAAATATTATATATATTTTAAAGTGTCTTGATTTATAGTAAATATAGGCAAGCGGTCCGCCAGACTGGAAAGGTAAATACAGTGAGCTAAATTCATATCCTATCAAACTCATACAGACAGGCCCTTAGCTGGTGCAACAAAATCATATCAATTTTCTGATTGTTTTTATTTCTTATTTGTTCCCAAATGACCTTCAGTAAGCACTGCTTTCCTTCCCATCTCCTCAAACAGAAAGATGTCAGTAAAAACATGGCTGTCAAATATCTGTCAGCACAGATTTATTGTACTGCTTAAACCTGTTGAAGTAGATTTTTTTTCTCCTCTCTCCTATAATCTGACCCAGGGGTTAAACTCTCAAGTATATTATTTTATTTTATTTTTTTTCTCCTTCTTCTTGACAACCTACATGAAACAAAACAGGTGTGATTCAAATCTCTGGGGCATGGAGTGTTTGAGTGAGTATGAAGCTGCTTAATGCTGGCAAAACTGGCTTTAAAATATTACCTGGCCCCAGGTATTTTCACCAGTTGACTAAAACTAATTAAAAAAAAATCCCATTTTATCCTGTAATTCAATTCTGCTATAAAACTGATGCTTCAGACAGGATCCACTAAAGTCATAACATGTGCCATGAGCTGAATTTGCCATCCCGCCCAAGTGGGGTAAACTTTGGGAGGTTTTCCTGCCCTTCCATCCCCTCCTCCCTCAAGGAGACCTGGTACAGAATCAAGTCTTTGCCAGGTTAGCATTGCAAAATCTAAGATCCCTACGCTTGTGTATATTTTTTTCCTCTATATAACTAGGATAACATAGTGAAAGGTAAACAAAATCCTATTGAAACAACATGGTTGGGTTTACCAGTAACTTAGATCTGCCATTTTTCCATGTTAAGCTAGTACAATAATCAACAAGCGCTTATAAAATACCTCTTTCTGAGATGTAAATTTAATTCCATTATCCCTTTTTTCAAGCATACATTGCATTTAGTAGCTGCTAAAAACTGTCAATTTGCAGAAACTCTTGTAAAACAGTTACTTAATTTCAGGGGGAATGATAACATATGGTAAACACAGAAGAGGTCATTAGCGCAGCTACATGGATATTATCTCAACTGCCACATTGCTGGCAATATGTAGAAGTTGTTTTGCAATGTGCTAAGCCTAGACAAAGTATTCAGTAATGTGGTGCTGAGAAGACTCATGATGGCAGAGAGCAAAAGAAGTCTAAGTTTATATTTGCATCTTTAATATTCCTTAGAATGATTCTGAAATGCAAGGGCTAGATGGTGAGCTACTGTCAATGAGAACAGCTTGATTTTCTTCACTGGTTTACTGGTCTTTATTACCAGCTAGTAACAATCTGGCTCATTCTATTTTCTCTGAGACCAATGGGGTTTTTTTCTAATGGAAGTGTTCCCAGTAAGTATAAAAAGGATAATAACATCAGATGGTCACTGTGAACATGATCACCTTTTCCAACAAGATTTTGGAAGAAGGGAAATCTGCCCATTTGTCCAGGATGTCAACTGCCTGAAAGATACCTGGAAATTTAACAAACAGCTGATGGTGCACTCTACAGTGCACATGCAACACATCCAGTGTGCTGGATTTTGAATGAAAGGTAGCTTAGAAGACATAGTTACAGAACATAAAAGAAAAGGGGAAAACACCAACATGGATAGGAAAGCAAATACTGACTTTCTAAGATAACAAGGGTTAGTTAGGTAGGATGCTTCATCCAGCCCCCGGAATGGAGAGAGACTACAAGCAGAATGGGATGCTTCAGCATTGATGTTTAGATGTGCTGGTGAGCACTTACAAGAATAATAAGCTATACCTGTTTCAGTGCTTTCAAAATAGACTTTGTATTTTTAAGAAATTAATTTTTTTGTGTTTCAGAGGGAATGCATTCACGAGTGAGTGAATAACTAAATTTGCACACCAGAAGGAGGAGGTCTTGAGACCTGACACGGTGAGGCACTGCAGGGCCTTGTGAAAAGACAGCAATGCAATTGGCCTGGTAACTGTGACAGCCCCTGTACCAGAGGGCTCTTACCGCTGGGACTGCACTTTTTTTGGCACATGCACTGCACTTAGCTCTCCCGCCCTACTTCCTCATTCCTGCTCTAGCCATGTTGTGCTGTTGTTGCCTATAAGAACAGTTAATCTTGCTTCTTATCTAAAAGCTTCTGAACCACTGAACCTAACAGTATCCACTGAAGATGTAAACATCAACTGGACTTAAAATTAATTTTTTAAATCTGATTAGGACCGTAACTCAGATATTCCTTAGCCACATGTTATACTTACCTACATACCTAGTATAAAATAACTTCTTAAAAATACTAACTGTCCTTATAAAAGGTGCAATTAGAACAAGGATCATTAAGGTGGATTTTACAGTAATTTGCTTTACTGCTTTACTCAGCTTACAAAATATAATGTATCAGGTGGAAAATCTTAGTCTGTTTGCCTGTATTTGTATTTTCTACATTAGGAAAGATGCAGAGGAACTATTTCAAATCAACCAAACTTTCCAATTACCACCTTCCCCCAAAATAAAATGTGATAAATAGATGTACAAAACACACTGACTTACATAAAGAAAATTGCAAACTCAAGAGAGCTTAAGATGCAAACATACAGTGCCTGAAGAGTGCTTTACTGCCTTCTGTTGTGAGCTGCTTGTTTGCAATGTCAGTAATGCAATGCTCACTTGTTGATTACTGACTTCTTCAGTACAGCACCAACATGGACAAAACCTTTTTTTTTTTTTTTTCCTTCTTCTTGGGCTAAAATTTTAATTAAAATAATCTTATTTGTAGGGACTGATGTTCACATGTTGGAAGCACAAAAACAGTTTTATATCAACTATGTAGTATATTTGATACTGTTGTCAGAACAGCATTTTATGGAGTGTCCTTCATGAAGTAACTTGGCATTCTATGCAGCACATGAAAATTTTGTGGATATTTTTATACTACATAGGACTGAAGTAAGAAAGGAGGCAGAGATTGTAAGATAGATGAAGCTGTACAAGTAAAAGAATTACTGTGAACTGTGGTAAAACAGGGTCAAGGGACAAACAAGGTCAGGTTTAGAGAAGAATTAATGGGCAAGACAGTAGATGGATCTGAGATCAGACTTATAGTGAAAAGTATAACCAGCTGCACAAATTGAAAAATTTTGCAGTGTCCCATATGTCAGTAAGAACCTTTTGCAAACCTAAGGGCTGTTCTGAGGCTTAAGCAACTCAGGCTAAATCCTCTGCTAGGCTAAATAGTGCAGTCCAATTGACTGCAACAGGACTATTCCAATTTACCCAACTGATGATCTGACTTGCAGTTTCTCCTGGTAAAGGGGATCACACACCCTTTTACTCTACTGAAAGCACCAACTATTCTCCCTCCCTTTCCGTCCCCCTTTCC
>NW_010972671.1:571577-602994 GCF_000737465.1 Haliaeetus leucocephalus
CTCCCCCCACCTCTCTTTCTCCCCCCACCTCTCTTTCTCCCTCCCCCTCCCTTTCTCCCCCCACCTCTCTTTCTCCCCCCACCTCTCTTTCTCCCTCCACCTCTCTTTCTCCCTCCACCTCTCTTTCTCCCTCCACCTCTCTTTCTCCCTCCACCTCTCTTTCCCAAACAATGATAGAGAAGGCTGTTTTACTGAATGTCTTTCTGTAGTCTTATTTACTCTTAAAGACCAGTTGTCAGAGACAATTGCCTGAAATCTGAAGTGTGAGAAAGAAAGAACAAGATAGCTTCTCACTGAGTAATGCCTGTGGCTCTTGGAAAAACTTCTATGTAGAAACATAGATTGAGTCAGACCAAGGTCAGTCTAGTTCAGCATCTTGTGGCTGTGATGGTGGCCATCAAACTATGCAGGAGTACAGGGTAGACTAGGGGCCTGGGCAAACTGTAGAAGTATATCCTCTGACTATTATTCTAGCTTTGAGTGTTTTCTGAGTCAGACATATCCTCAAGCAGAGATTTTTTTATTTTTTTTTTACAGGACTCATGGAATTTGTTTAGTGATTTTTGTCCAATGTTTCTTTCAACTCATATAGTCTTTTAGCATCTGCGGAGTTCTTTGGAAAATAATTTGTAACTTAACCACTACATAACTTAAATACATGTTATATGAAGACATATCTCACCATTCTACATTGTGCAGAGAAGTTTGCTCTGGTCCTAGCCCTGCAATTTTATTTGATTTCTTCCTCTATCTCACTCCCTTCCTGCTTTGTACTGGAAGAAGCAGTGAACAATCAATCTCTATTCACTGTCTGCTTTCTACTCACAATATTAAAGACCTCTCTCGATTCAGCCTTCAGTTGTCTCTTTTTCAAACAGAAGAATATTAATCTACTCAGTTTCTCCTTTTACAAAAGCTATTCCACATATTTGATCATTCCTGTAGCCTTTCCCTGTACCTTTTCCATCTCTACAGTATGCTTTTTTGAGAGGAAGCAGACTCTAATTTATGCAGTGGCATAATAACGTTGTCTGTTCTAGTCTTTATTGCTTTTCAATCATTTCTAACACTAAGTTTGCTTTCTAACCACTACTGAGCACTGAGCTGATGTTTTCACAGAGATATTTATTGTAATATGAAAATCTCATTCCTATGTGACTGTCAGTTGAAAGACCGTCATTGCATAATAATGTTGGGATAGTTTTTCTCCTGGCTGCATCATCTTCACTTACCTGTATTGAATTTATCCATGACTTCCTCACTAAGCAACTTACTGCCCAGGGTCTTCTGCAGCTCTTCAGAAGCATTGGCTTGACATCCATCCTTAATGCAGTATAAAAAAATCACTGTAATACATGCTGTGACGGTCTGACAAATTCAAATGTCTCAAACATCCGCTAAAAGAGCTTTGGTGGACAAAACGGCCTCTGTAAAAATGCTGGAGTTTTGTGAACAGGACAATGTGGACAGAGGAGAGGGCCCCACGGAGGGTGGGAACGCACTTCTCCAAGGCCCCAATTCCTTATCTTGAGTGACCAGGAGAAGGAACACAATTTATGCCTTCCTGGAGGAAGAAGGCCCCATGGAAGTTGGGACTGTGCTTCTATCTTAAGTGGTCATCCCAGCAGGAAAAGAGAAGCAACTCCACAATGAACACCCCCCTCCCAAAGCTACCGATTCCAGTGAACCCCAGGTGTGGGAACTGCGCATGTTGAGCTCATCAACTAACACACTATAAAAGACGAGAGAACGAATCCTCAGTGCGCGCCCTCCGGAACTGGATCTCTACGCTGGCTGGACCAACGCTGGACCCAGGACTGGTGAAACCCTTCTCTTCTCTTCTCTCTTTCTTTTTTCTCTCATTCTCTCTCTCTCTCTTTTCCTTCTCTCTTTTCCACAGTCCCTACACCTCATCCTTTGAAACATAAACCGTTGACCAAGTCTGAGACTAGGAGTGGACCTAGCCGCCCCTGAGCTCCTCTTTGAGAAGGAGTCCAGAAAGCAAGGGGGTCTGCTCTGAACCTCGTGACTCAACGGGAGGGCTCTCCTTCTGCTACATTTCATGTTCCTTTTTCCATTTCATTCTTTCTGTACTTTCCTCCTCTTCTCAAACAGCGGCTTAATGACATGTTGCAAGGTTCATATTAACAAGTTCATGTGTACTTGGACAGAGTTAGCTAGGTTGAATAAATGTTGATTGTTGTTTGAACTCGTTTCACCTTAATTCTGACAAAGGAAATCCACGAACCTGAGTCGCTCCAACTTTGGGACGCGACACATGCATGCACCATCCTTTGGGATAAAAATGATTTAATGGCAGCTCCATTTCTAGAAACAAATGCTACCTGCTGACTGCTCATTCTGTGGGGATTCTTATTATCTGACTGAAAAACAATAATTTAAAATGAAGTGAATGCTTACCTGAATACTATGATGCAGAAGCATGACATTAATTCCAAAGATGGTAAAGGAAACGTACAGTTTCTCTATGGACCATGACCTCTTCCCCAGTGATTCTCTAGTCTAGTAGCTAAAGCAAGAGATGAGGAATTACAAAATCTGAATTTGAATTCTGTTGTTCTTTGTTGTCCAAAGTTTGGATAAATAGTTCTCTTATCCTCTGCTTTCTTCCTGTTTGTGGACATTTGGTCATTTATCTATGAATTAGTCTGAGGTCTTTAGAAAAGCAAGCATATATTTATTCTGTTATTTATTTTACTATCCAAATAATGCATTTTTCTTATTCTGTAAATAATAGAGAGATGTTGCTGGAGGAGAAAGGCAGGCTGAATTGTTGTTTAAGATATAAGTTTTTGTTTTAGAGGTGTATTCTCAACATCATTAAGACACAAAATGATGGCATAAGCCAAACGCATGATCAGGTTCAATAACTGGATCCCACAGAAACAATACTGAGGTACCCAAATAGTCTCCCTGCCCAAAACTTTGAATTTTTATCCTAAGGTAAATTATGAATTGCAATTAAAATTCTGAATTTATTTGAAACCAAATTAAAAACTAAATATTGGATTTTTTTTTTTAAAGGAGGACATTTAATTTGGACCTCATTAACTGTCTCATTGCAGCTTCACTGGAAATATTGATTTTTCTGTGGTGATTTTGATAGTATCACTTCCCTTTTTAGCCTGGTTTCCTAAAAAAATATGTTAATCATCAGCCTGTAAATTATTTTTTAACTTATTGGTGATTTTAAACTATATTTTGAAATGGATCAATAATTATGTATTCCCACAAATTTTGTGAAATAGCCTGGCAAATAACGTCTTTAAAGGAAAGTATGAAGTTTGAACTCATTGTATGTTATGCACCACAGAATCCACGTTAAAGAAAAATTTAGGAATGCCCAAATCTTGGAAAGAGCTTTGTTTATGATGTTATTTTTTAAATTTTATTCTCTGTATTAATTTTCTAACATTTTCTTTAAAAAAACCAGAGAATCCAGTAAATCTGTTAATTTTTCTCTCATGTTAGGATCCCATATTGGTTAATGAGAGACATGTTCACAATGCTTTCCTTAGTCTCCCACAAAGCATAAATGCTCTGAAAAACCTTTCTGTTAGTTCCAATGCTCATGAAACTGCTTGTTACATTGCATTTTGCAATATAAAATATATAAAAGGTGAAATGATTAAGTCAAAATGAAGCATCTCTTCAAAGTGTTTCCATAGTTAGTAATGAAAATTTCAAATAAACTGCTACTCTGTTGAAAGACACTGCAATAAAAAGCCTCTCCACCAGAAAATTTTTGAACCACATTTTGCAGTAACTTTGGCAATACTGGCATTCTCTGCCCAAACAGTGCAATTTTGAGAAAGTGCAAATACTTCCCTTGAGTGTCATCAGTGTCCGGGTTAAATATGGAGTACAGAGATAGGAAACATAAATTCCTTTTTGGCTCAGGAATAAGGAAGACTGCACAAAATTGGAGACATGGAGGATATTGTTATTAAATACCCCTGAAACCAATTTCCCTTGGAAGCATAAAAGATTTCTGTGATACATGCTCCAGTGCAATGGCTCAGACACTATGCTGTCTATGGGTAAAAGAGGAGTAGTAAGCATGGAAGCATGAAAGTCTTACAGAGAAGACAGGAGATACCATTTTGATTTCCTCATTCAAGTTTTAGTAGCTACAATGCACAGATACTATGAGACACATCAAGGTAATGTAACTAGTCAAATGATACAGGTAGAATTAGCCATCAAGTTCTCTAGATCTTTAGGTATCTGGAGTATTAAAATTTTGTCTCAGATTTCATATCCAATAGTGTAATTTGCTACTGCATTTTCATGTACTGTGTTGACCAAGTGCATTATCTGCTTTTTACTGTTTTAGTAGCTAAAAATGTGACAACTTCAGTCTGAGCAATTTGAATGAGATCACACAATAAATTTGGTTCCCAACTTTGGGATACACAATTGATAACAAATGTCAGTGATGGGAAAATACCTTACAGATTTAAAAATCAAAGCTAAACAAAGCAAGCTTTACTAAAAGTTATGTGATCTTTTCTTTTCCAGCTCTTTGCTTTGTTTACCACCCAGTCTGTAAAAAAACCTTATAGTCCTGTTCATTAAGAAAAGGTCATGCTAATCCTCCCTAGTCACCTCCCACCATGCACAACTGCTGTGTTGCAGTATGAGTGGCAGAAATATTCAGCTTGCCTTAGCAGGCTTTTATTTGGCTTTCAAACTCCTAATCAAAACTGGCATTTTATTGCCCCTACTGATTATGTCTCTGTTAAAACCAATGCACTCACGTCTTGTGTCTTTCAAATGTTTACACCTATCCCATCTCCTGCACCAGCACTTAGGAAGAGTGTGGCTATACCAGTTACTGTAACAATCAAAAGGCAGTAATGAGCTGCATAGCTAAATGAATTCATTATTTCAGAACCACATATACCTGTAAATGTGTTGCAGTTTGTGAAACACATGAAAGAGAAAGAGATGAGAGAACTTGACAAAGGTAAATCCCATTAAAAATAGCTTAGAGCATTTAAAAAAATGAGAATGTTATACAGCAAAATATGTTTCTAACCTTTAGCCCCCATGGGGATCTCATCATCCACTGCTTTCATTCTAGCCCAGTGAAAGTTTTTCTATCAACTTCAGTGAAACGTAGAACATTCCTTTACTTCTTATTGCTAGATTTTGTTTTCTTTTAAATGAACATCGACAATAATTAAGTTCCAGTAAAATTAATTTAGAGTGGCTGCCCTTAAAAGGACTCTGACAGCTTAAGTGCATTATTGTCAAGGTGAAAGATAGCCAAGAAAATATTGGAGCATTTAGATACCATTATCAAAGATTTTCACTGAACAATATAGGCGGTCTAATTTGGATGAATATACATTTTTTCCCATATAGTAACAGATGCCTTTCAAGGCTTTGGCAACAAAATACAACAACAATAAACAGCTCTTCTATCTTCTCATTTCCCATTAGGTAAGTTTAAGGTAAGAGCTCCTTTCAGGAGCTCTGCAGCTGACAAGACCTGATTGAAAAAATATAACCTAAGAAACTCAGAGTTATGGTCAAGCTGAAAAGGACTTATATTTTCTGAAATCATGGACATCTAAAGGACTTTAACTAAAACTTAGAGAGTTTTTGATTTCCTACATCCCTTTTCTTTAACTAGAGAACCAACAATGTGCACTACAAGAGTACTGATTATATAATTTCCTTTAAACAAACTCTTACCCGTGATTAAATATGATGCATTGACACACTGTTTTTATCTCCCCAAGAACTACAGATATTTCCATATAGTATAGGACTGTTTTGCACTTGGAAGTCTGCAGATTCTGTGTAGAATGATTACCTGGATGCTCTTGGGCATGCTTCTTAAAAGTTCTGAGCCTAGGGACGTGAGCCTGAGAAAGACTGAGAAAATGGTTATTGTTAGTATATTATTTTGAAATCAGGAGTTACGGATTATTATAGGCTTTCTTGTGCATGGTTAAAGAAAACATAATTCCATGTAAACAGATGTGGTAAATACGCTTTTAATGTACTGTCAGGTTACAAGTGGTTATGCACCCTGACAGGTTGGATGGATTATGTAGTTTCTGATTTTTGTGGGTGTTTTTGTATATGCTCTGAATTTGATTACTGTCTATGCCTTTCTATAATCCAAGCTGAAGCAAATCAGAGGAAGAGTTGATGGTGGTTTAAAGTCATAGCCTGCTTCAGAAATCTTTCTTTTTCTTTTCTAACTCATAGGAGAGTTTCCTTTGCACTGACTTACTGGTCTCTTCATTCCCTATGTCTTCTTAAATCAGTGTGCAGCAATTTTAATAGCTGAGTATTTTAAAAATATATGTCAGAATTTAATGTTCTGTCCGACAACTTTGCACATATTTGAATTATCATTCAGTTAATTTGGAAAAAGAAGAGCTCCATCAGTTCTAACAGAAATTATATTTCTTTTGTTTCCTGATATTGTTATTACAGAGTTGCAGACCTGAATTTCTGACTATTGCTGGATTAAGAAATTGTCAGGCTCTTTAGCTGTTGGGTCAGAACAAAAACTAGCACCACACTCACAAGGTGTCTCACCCCTGACTTGGAAGAATACCGCTGGGGTGAAATAATCCATCTACTCATTCAGTTTTTGGAATTTCTTTTGAAACAGCAGAAAAAGCTGCTAATTAGCACTAACAGCAATGGTGCTTTTTGTGTCCTGGAATCCTCTCCTCATGAGATTTCCTTTCAACTTGCTACACTGCAGTGCCTGTATGAAAGTGTTTGGTGTATGCAGCAGCTTTGAACCTTCATTTTGGAAAAAATCTTCATTGAAGTGACAGCCCCCCCAACCACAAAAATTGAAATTTTGAACACTAAGTGAAATATTAATGGGATTTAATGCAAATTAATTGATACAGAGAGATTAAGAGCTTAAAACCCCATTTATTTTGGTGACTGTTTTACTAGTTTATTGGAGGGAAGAGGGGTTGCCCTATTCCTTTCAAAAGAAAATCTCTGGGATTTCTCTTTTATATTTCACATATGTGCAGTTTCCTGTAATATCAATAATATAGTGGGTGCATTTGCAGAACATTTACTATCATTTGTCTGCAAGGGAAGATATCCCATAAAGAAACTTGCTGAATTTTAATTTGATGACCAATATGCTGCAGTGCAAACCCAACAGTTAAAGCTGTGGTAGAAAGAAAGAGGCAGAAAAGCAGGGAGTGCGACAGGTTTGCATAAAGCCTTCCAGGATTGCCACAGCATTGAGGCAGAATGACCTGCTGCAGGGAAGGGACTGTGTGACATCTGCTTATGCTGCTCTCTTGATGCAGTCGATGATGCTGTGAATGGGGAAAACATGGAGGTTTTGGTTTGTAGTTCAGGTTCTCCAAGGTTTGCATATTTAGAGCTTTTGACTACCTAATGGAGTTGGAAATGAAAGGAGGGCTGGAGTTTGTTAAAAACAATATGAACATGGGAAGATTGATATCGTACTTTCCTTCTAACTTTTCTGAGGCTTAGGAGCAGACAGTGTCCTATGTCAGTTTTCTGCAGCATTAAACAATGATTTTGTTGCAGTACTGACATAAAAAAGCAAACCTCAGCCATTTAGTTCTTTTAATAGAATAAAATCCTTTACATGCTTACACTGATATGTTCAAGACCTAAAAGCTGAGTGTTCTTATCCAACCATTGTAATATTAATCAGTGATAAAATAATTATAACAATGTATCATCATATTGAAACTAGGGTTCTTAACTGATGGTAG
The DNA here is from genome assembly GCF_000737465.1 of Haliaeetus leucocephalus. NCBI lineage: Eukaryota > Metazoa > Chordata > Aves > Accipitriformes > Accipitridae > Haliaeetus > Haliaeetus leucocephalus. The sequence continues at coordinate 579,344 of NW_010972671.1, forward strand.
AACAGAATCTGAACTAGTGATCAGAATAAGAACTTCTTTAAAAGTTAAGTTGAAAATATGCATGTATTTTAATAAATATATTAATATATGTTCAAGGACAGACAGAAAGAAGAAATGCCTCCTTTTTCAACAAGTATCCAAAAACATTGTGAAAATTGATATATGCCATTACAGAAGTACCACTGTGTTAGAATTATGAACAATTTAAGAAAACTCTTGATTAATTCTTACTTTAAGAAATCTTTTTATGGTTTTGGTGAAATCTCCATGTTTGGCCCTTTAAATCTCCTTTTCAATTGTTTAAGATACAGTTCAACTATGAAAAGCAGCACAAAAAGGCATGAGATTGATACAGAAAAATGTGGATCACTGAGTCTCATGAATTTCCACACCTTATGTCAGCAAGTTGCTCTTGAAAATTTTTTTTTTCCCAACTGCCAACACTTCAAACTCAGCTTAGACCCTACCAGTCATACTGGCTTCTTTCCATCATATACACGCTCACCACAAACAAAAACTCTGCAGGCTAAATTATGCTCTCAGCTACACTTGCACATCTTCACTGCTCTCAGATTATGTCTGTAGTGACACCTGTGCAATTCCTTTAGTGTTACTGTGCTACAGGTCACCGTCACCAGGAGCAGCATCTGAAGCTAATGGGATTTCCCTGCTGCACTGTAGAATGAAAGTTGCACGGCAACATTTTTGTAGCTGGTAATTATGCATTAGAAGCTAAGAACTCATTTCAGTTGTCAGAGTCTAGTTATTTTTGTGGTACTCGTAGTTGAAGGAAAATACTGTATATAAATGGCCAGATTCTGAAACACTCCTTCAAGCTGGGCAGTATCTTGCTTACCTTAGTGAGGTAAGGTTTTAGAATGTGGCCCAAAGTGGATGAAGGTGATATAGAAATCAGAGATACGCAGTCAATTTCATTTTTTCCAACAGACTACATTTAAGAGGATGTAAGCACAAACTTAATTTAAGGACATAAATTCCTGTTAAAGTAATTTATCTGTGTCACTGTAGCATACCTCTTTTGGGCACTTCCAACATGGGAAAGTAAGAGAACATTAGTAGAATGGGGTTTTTTTTTGTGGTAGGCATGAACATAGTTAGAGAACAAACAGGGTGTTGCTTGTTTTCATAACAAAGGAAGCAAAGTACCACAGGGAACAACACACCTTCACATTTAATACCTGCGGACTTCCTGTTTCAGCAGCATAAGCTAGAGTGAACTGAATTACAAGAATTCTCTTCTATGCTAGTAAGGGACCCTAACAGGTGCTGGTGCCAGGGTACCCCTGGAACAGTGAACCTGTTTTGGAGTCTGGTTTCCCTATATTTCTTTCCTTCACCCTAGTAATATTCTGCTTCCCCAGGCAGTGCTGCTGACCATCATGCTGTCAGGCTGTCCAGTAACAGGCATTCCATTTTAAGGGGGGAGAAGTAGGAACTATAGGAGCTATGTTCTCAAATAGCAATTTCTCTGAAAGTCAGGGTGAGGAGAGGCTGCTTACTGCTGAGAAAAGCAGGCCTTAACTGTAAAATTTGGAAAGCCATGAGTGATGAAAAGGTGTTTTGAAGCTTATTCAAGCACTGCTTCCATTACACCATGGCTGTATTTTCTGGATGAGCTTGTGGTAGTGATGTGTGATGAGTAGGCAATTTAGCATTCACTGGCAGAGCCCTGAATGCTGTCATTGCTTTGACCTTCTTCAACGCCCTGAATCTGACATGTATGCACCAGGCAATCATTTAAAAAGCCAGAAGAAAGGTAAATCAAGCATGATTTTGAGTTGTTGCAAAAAGGATAATAATATATACTAAAAGTAAACATTAAATAGAAAGAATAATGCAATTCCTAAAATAAAGCAAATATTTTAAAGGACAGAAACTGGTGCCGTCACAGTTAGATATACATTGAATTGAAATGAAATTGTCTGTGAAATCAGACAAATAATTTTGGGGAAGTGAGGGACAGTAATGGGAATTCCTGGTTGCTGGGATGAGCAACCTTACCTACACTAGTCAGTTAAATTGCTTTATGATTGAATAATTGTATGGAAAGCCACTGTTTTAATTAAATTATAGATCTTGAGAAATGTAGACACCATGAGATGTTGCAGTACACGTGTACTCTTATCAAAAAAATTGAGTTACAAATTAGATGTGAGTGATCTGCCTAGAAATTATGTTTCAGAAACATATGTATGTATCCTACATGCAGTAGTAAAATGAACAACTATCCCTTTATTAACAACTTAACTGATCAAAAGTACACTTTGTGAAGTGAAAACAAGCCAAGACAGCAAGTGGAAAAAACTGTGAATAGAAAGATTCATTTGCAACCTGACAGTTTTGGACTGAATAATCCTAGCCTGGGCTCCAGAATAACTTTGTCTTCACAGCTTCCTAATGTGGAATTATTTGATATGCTTTGCAGAAAATCAATCTTCTGGCAGAATTTTTCAGGAAAATATGTATCAGGGAAAAAGACACTAGTGTTGTGATCATTTATACTGTAATAGTTTCAGTAATAATATGAGACATGAATGAAATCTATGCTAGACAACACAGTATGTAAAACATAAAACAGAAGACTATTGTCCTTGTTTCAGCTGGGATAGAGTTAATTGTCTTCCTAGTAGCTGGTACAGTGCTATGTTTTGAGTTCAGTATGCAAAGAATGTTGATAACACACTGATGTTTTCAGTTGTTGCTAAGTAGTGTTTAGACTAAAGTCAAGGATTTTTCAGCTTCTCATGCCCAGCCAGCGAGAAAGCTGGAGGGGCACAAGAAGTTGGCACAGGACACAGCCAGGGCACCTGACCCAAAGTGGACAATGGGGTATTCCATACCATGTGACTTTCCATTTAGTATAGGAACTGGGAAGTGGGCGTGGGGAATCGCTGCTTGGGGACTAGCTGGGTGTCGGTCGTCAGGTGGTGAGCAATTGCCCTGCGCATCATTTGTACATTCCAATCCTTTTATTACTACTGTTGTCATTTTATTAGTGTTATCATTATCATTATTAGTTTCTTCTTTTCTGTTCTATTAAACCATTCTTATCTCAACCCACAAGTTTTACTTCTTTTTCCCGATTTTCTCCCCCATCTCACTGGGTGGGGGGAAGTGAGTGAGCGGCTGTGTGGTGCTTAGTTGCTGGCTGGGGTTAAACAATGACAACTATCTAACCTGATTGACAGATTGCCCCAAACTGAGGAAATAATCCTTCGAGCTCTGGACTTAGACCCTGGAATTCTTTGCTTTTGCTGTCAGCCCTTTGGATAAATCACATCTCTTCACTGTCTCTCTTTTTGCCCTGAAAAATAATTACACTGATTTATGAATAAGAAATGCTATAAAACTATAGTTATTTTAGCCAACAGTTTTCATTCATTCATTGTAGTGGGATTTGATTCACATGTTTTGCCAGAAGGAACAAAATATTAGCATCATAGTTAAACCAGAGCCAAAAAGAAACCAGTTCAACAAATACAGGCAGAATATTGCTGCAGGATAAGGTTCTGGTACTTCCTATGTTACGTGATCTATCTTATTTTCCAGCTGAGAGGGTCTTATCCAAAACCATGGAAATATAGATAATTCTTTTCTTTGTTTCCACTGAGCACTGGATCCAAAGCCACATTAAATAAGATGAATAGAAGGTTTCTGTTAGTGATGACTACTGGGGACTGATAATCGGAAAACCAGAAAACTGTATGGTCCTTGTGTGACAAGGAAAAGAGAGAGGCCAACAATTTATAGAGACTGTTTCTTTGCATGTACTATTCTTTATAACATGCAGTCCTGAGGCTGTCTATTATACACAGATGATACCTCTTGCATTATGCTTTCATTTCATAAACTTTATATGTACATATTGGCAATGGAGGGAAATTCCTTTAGGGATTCTAACCTACTCTTCATTGCTGACAGTTTTTTCCAAGGCTAGGGTGACTCCACTGATCTGGTTCACAGCACAGTTACAGTTATTGGAGAAAGTAAACTGGAAAGCAGAAGTAGAAACAGAAGAGTTTAAAATTCTTAAAGGGCCGAGAAACGAATATCAATGTATACCTTTGGATGAATCACAAGAGTCACTGAAGGACTGACTTTGCACCTACTTGCAACTTAAGTAGATAATTATATTTGTGTAAACTAGGTAGAAAATGGTTGTCAAAAGCTGACAGTCTGACTTATAACCTTTCATGCCAACCAGTTAAAGAGTATAAAGTAAGAGAAAGTCAAATTCAACAGTATTAACAGAACACCCTGAAAAAAGGAAACAGTTTCACCAAATGAATTAATCAAACTGTTGCCAAAATCCGGAATAAAACTCCTTAACAGCAATGAGAAGTTAAGAAGCAGGCACTTCTTTATTGCAGCGCTGGGCACATGGGGGATCGCTCCACCTGTTGTGTGCACCTGGCTAGTCTAACTGTGCAGGTTAAATACACACCTGTTATACATATTCACTAAATTTCTGGAAAATGTTATACATAATCATTAGCTTTCCGATAAATCATTTGCATATGTAAATGTCTCTTCACGCAGGCGCAGTGAAGGTCTCTGGTGGTCTTCCATTGTCTTAATCATTGGTTAATCTCACTTAACTCTACTGATTGGAATCCTTGATAATTAGATCGAGATGGGAAGGATAAGGGGTTTCCAAGCAGCAAACTAGTGTCCATAGCAGTTTCCTTAGTTTCCTAAAACAAAACACTACAAACCAATAAATCTGTGTCAAAGTTTTTGTGGTTAACTGATTTTAGACAATACTTGAATTCTTATAGTTACACATAGCACATTTTCTAAAGTGCCGAAGTTCCTATGACTACCTTTCAAACTTAACACTCCCTTACCTATGCTTCACAATTTTCTATTTCTTAATCAAACCAAACTCTTTTATATAATTGGATTTTAATTTCTTTATCAAAATACTTGCTACAAAACTATATTACAAAACTAAACAAATTGATAGTCAAGGCACTTTCATTATATTCTTTATCAACTTGTGTGCTGATTTTAAACTGAGTTAAGAAGAAAATTGAACCCTTTTAGCTCTCAGTATTATAAAAATCATGGCAGTACATAGAAGATTTCCCTGCTGTCCCCCATCATTGAGCTGTAGCATTGTTAGGAATACAGCTGAACCCTTAAACTGCCATGGAGAAACACCTGGCATATAAATAAAGCAGTTTCCTTTAAGCCTGTGTGGCCTTGACCACATCAGTAAAAATAAGTAACATTTTAATGCTTTCATATATATTATTTCTGGTTATATATGTCCAGTTATATATATATACATACAGATATATATAGGGAGAAAACCTTTGTTCCTTCAGTTTTCATCGTTTGCCCTCTACTCACTGCTGCAACCTAGCTGTAACAGTTTTGTCTTTTTTTGTCTTTTTTTGTTTGTTTGTTTTGTTTGTAATGTAGAAAGTAATGGCATTAATGTACGACTGGCAGGAACGGTATTCTACAATCCTGCTTCTTTAAACAGGTATCTTCCTCTCTCCCGTTCTGTATGAAATAGTTTGGAACAGCTTACGAACAGCTGATTCAGAAAATCAGGGAGAATTAAGTGCCTTAGCAAGCTTTAATCTTTGGAAAATATCCTCTGAAGTGCATTTGTTTGATAATTTGGTCATTTGTGCCAGCTTCACATGTTGTTCTTGTTACCCTTGGACTGTGCCCAGTTGCCAGTCAGGTACAAGAAAGGCTTTCTCCATTTCTGCAGATTGGCTTTGGCAACTGATACTGCCCCAACATTTCCTCTGTGTTCTGAAGGCATGCATAATAAACAGGAGAGATGTAAATGTGATCACAGTGAATGATCTTAAAAGTCCTACAGTTTATAGGAAAAAATATAGTGACATTGCTTTCTAGCCTCCAACAAAAAAGAAGGGGAATAAGCACAATGTTCTGCTTGTGTAAATTAGCATATAGAAAGAAACAGACCTCATTACTTAGGCTCATACAGATCGTTTACATAATGTGTGATCTAACTTTACCTGAGTAAGCACATATGCACATACCCCACACATCTTTATCCATAAGTTTTTTTCTTGTTCAAAAAATCAAGGATTCTGGCTGACATGACGTCTTTAAGGGTATTATTAATTTTTATCTTTTTTAATCTTTTTGATTGCTGTATTACTTTGATAGTACATCTAAGTACAAAAATATTTTCACTGTTTTTTAATGCAAGAAGTGGAAGGGAGGAACTATAACCATCTGGTTTTACTCCAGGGTTTTTCAGTACTTTGAAGATACTGTATTCTCCTTTACAATACTATCAAGGTTAAAAAAAAGTTTGGAAAACATTGTGATTCTCATGGGTATGTAGGTACTCCAGTGTACTGCTGCAAGAATTTCTGAAGTGGAATTAGAGGACAATCTTTAAGTTCTGCATTTAAACAGAAAGAGGTAAACTATTTAAAAAGAACAGAACAAGTTTTGAACTAAGCGATCAAAAGACGAAAATGCACATGACACTAACGCTGGGTCTGACACCATCAGATTGCTCATGCAGTGTTCATATTCATTCATCACTTTTTTCAATTGCCCTCAAAAACTCAGGGAAAGAAAAAGAATCTCTCTGAATAATTTAAAGCAGTTCTTCCTTTTCAGTCATCAGTCCTTTTGTTCTTCTGTGTATCTATAACCTCACACCAGTCATTTTAATTTATCTGTAGTTGTGATATAACCATCTCAATGTCTAAAGCAGTGGGAGAGCAAAATGGAAAAGAAATATTTATAATGTTTTAAGGAAAAAGAAAAAAGAAGGCAAAAATCCTCTAATCTGACTAAAAATTTACAAAGAATTGAGTGATGCAAAGGTTTCCTTTGCAAGAGATCCATTAGTTTGCCAGTCATTACCAACTAAAGGGGGCACCTAAAGAAGAATAAAAGGTGAATAGCTTTTATTTAAGACTACCATGTTTATAAGGTTGGTTTTTCTCTCCTTTGATTTATATCAGGCTTCTAAAATGCCCTGTTTCTGAAGACTCACCCAATATGATTAGCGTCATCATTTGTATTACAATAGTACCTCAGAAGCCAGAAGTCAAATCAGCAGCCTTTTGTACTAGACATTGTATGAACAGTCCTTGCCTTAAAGAGCTTACCAACTAAAGAAGAAAATCCTAAAGACAGGAGAAAGGAAGTATTAGTCTTCTATAATAGGAACAGTAGCAGAAAGACTAATTTAAAATGCTCAGGAAAAAAACCTAAATGCATGGAGAAATTGAACCACCTTCGGAGACCCAACTCTTTGCTTTGACCAGAAGATTCTTGTTTCTCTGAGGTACTTTATTACGCAATTTACAACTTGCAGTAATTTTAAAAGAAACATTCTTCATTTTAGAACCAGACTGGCCTCCATCCCATAGTAATCACTTCTGTAAATTCACAACAGAAAAACGTGGTGTCAGGAAAGTAAGAGATTATAGGCAGTATATTTTGAGACGGATAGTCTAATACCCAAAGAAAGGCTGTGTGCATGTCTCCTGGATTCTAATTCTGAGAACAAATATAGTAAAGGCAAGTAAATCTTTTGCAGAAAATACTCTGTCCACATGGTTTGTTTCCTTAATTCCGTATGAGTTATATAGGGCAGCACTTCTCAGGTTCACAAACAGCAACTGGGGCACAAAGCATCCTGCCTCTCATTTCAGCCTCTATTACAGAAGCCAGGTAATGTGAGGAGATGTGCAGAAATCTTCATGCATTGAAGTTGGGCATACATTGAATTATACCAGAAAACAAAAGAAGTGACAAAAGGGTAAAAAAAATGATTGTGATTTTAGTCAAGTTAAGCTGATACTTCAGAACAGGCATGAAGAACAAAGATCAAGGGAAGTGGTAATAAGAAAGCAAAGCTGATTTAATAAAAACAGAAGGTTGTGTCTAAGAGGCTGCTTAGGCTTCTTCCACAGGAAAGTCAGGAAGTTGCTTGACCTATATCTGCATTGCTTGGAAAGGATCTTGAATTTTATTTTTTGGTATCATGAAGGTATTTTTAACACTGTTTACACATCTTCGATTTTACATACTGCAGCTTCAGACATGGGCAGGGCCAGAAGACATAGTCTGCTTTTTGTGGGGTAATTATTCATGCTGAATATTACCCTTGGACAAATTGAGTTTTCATGTCTGGGGAAATAGGATCAAAGAAAGGAATAAAGGGGCCAGTTCTGCATATATATATATATCTCTTGATAGAGGAACTTCTTATTATTTTAAGCAAATGAAAGAGAATCTATTTTACTTTTTTTGGAAGCTTACCAATGAACTAAAGAACAGATGTATCTGGGAGACTCTCATCAACCCCCTGAGTGGCAATGATTTGAAACAGTTTGTCATGTGTACTTGATCCTGATTAAAATAAGACAAATTAACAAGTTTCACCTCTCTTGATGGAGAACAGATAACTGTCATTCAGTGGTTCTTCCATCATAGACTAATTCTTTCCTTTTTTTTTTTTTACGCCCAAATAGATAATTTCAAAATTTATTAATATTCAGCAGCAGGATAAATGCAACCCCCTGCTCCAGCACTTTAATGCTCCTTCTTGGCTGCAGGAAGCCCTCAGCCCCGAGGGCCCTGATGGGCCTTGATTGCCCTGAGTGGCCCCACCTGGCCCCCCACCTACGTCCTTTGTTTCAGATAAAACAGAAATTAAAAACTTGAGGGCTATAGATTTCTTAAGTATCCGTATAGGAAGAAAGGGAGACTCTTACATGATTTGTTGACCAGGTAACAATATGAAACATATTTCTAGTTGATAGCTGGAGCCCACATAGGATTATTATTTTTTAAGAGTGGATTGCTTTGTTAAGAATGGGACAAGGAGGTGTTGCAGTGAGAGGGCGAAGGGATGAGGCAGCTTAACGGCAATGGCGGTATGTCCTTAGGGGAGCACGGGGCTAACCTAAACCTTCAGCTATGGTGTGTAGTTCACAAAGTCAGGCTCTGCTCATCTATCAGACTGAAATACCTGTGGCAGTACTTGTTTGGCTGTTCAGTATTCAATTATTGGACGTTATGAAATGGGAAACTCTCTTTTGAAACATTTATACTATTAATTAATTGCAGCAGGGAAGGATAAATGTTTCTTACTCAGCCACCCACAAGATGGTTGATGATCTATGCAGATCCTGAAAGACTGAATAGTAATAGACTTATTTAAATATATTTTTTGAGAGGAATATCAAATCACATTTTTGCTAGAAATAAAAGATTATTCTCCATACATCCACCCTAGTAGTAGTGGATCCTAAGCAGAAAAAATGTAACTTGCTTATGTTTAGTAGGAAAACTCTTAGTTTGTGATCTGTGCCAAGCTAGCCTAGGTTCCAGATCATTAAAAAAACCTATTTTGTATTATAAAATATAGATAGCCAACTAGATTAGTTAAGTTAGAATAAGTGAGTCTTTCAACTGTGATAATATGAACTAAGTAAGTGAACATGATGAAAATGAAGTTGCTGCTATTTTATTCCCTAAGTAGCCTTATCTAAGGCATCTTATTTTTAGATACTGTCACAGACGTCTTAGTGGATGAGAAAAGGAAACTCCTGGAGTTCAGAAGATGAGAGAACAGTCTGTAAAATGCTTAATATTCTAAAGTGTTAAATGTAGTAGGTCTGATGGCTGCCTAGCTCTGCAAAAGACGAATTATTTCATGTGCTGATTTTGGATGACTGTTTTAAAAGACTCTTCTCAAGGAAAACTATGGGAAAATGTGCTGTGCAACCACAGATGCGAGAAGAAAATATCCCAGGACTTTCCAAAGCATTTCTTTACAAGCACAAGCTACTGCAAACAGAAAAATTCAGGATTCAATGGCTTATCTTATAATTAGCTTTTATGATTCATTGACATTTTTAGGTTTCTTATCATCATCTAAACATGGTGTCAGTAAGCATTAAACCCCACCTTTGCTGACTTGGCTTCCTAGGGCAAATATTTCTAATATGACATTAATTGTCCTCTAAGGTCGGTAAAAATGCTTACTGATCCTTACAATTCCATTCACGTAGAGGAGAGAGTAAGTGATGGACTCTCAGGGAATCCTGTGGAATCCTCTCAACTTCTCAAGCAAAAAAAAAAAACCAACCCAAACCCCAGTATTGTAATGCTTTCAATGAAAAGTATTGTAGGATTTTTTTTTTTAAATGGAGAAAAGGTTTCTCCCACAAAGATTAATTTTCAGTATCTTAGGGTTGAGTGTGTGCTAAAAAATATTTGCAATAATTGATAAAGATGTGATTGATAAGCTTAACCTAAAACAACCATTGTGAAGTAACATTAATGAAATTTAATTGCCGAGGGGGGAAAAAAAAGTTATTTCTCTGTTTAAATATGATAATTTTGAATTATCTTTTCACTATGAACTTGATTTTGTTAAATGCAAATCCCCATACTTTCAGAAAAGTGTAAGCTATTGCATCTTTGCTACAGCATAAAAGCATCCCTAGGGGTACATACTGTAGAATAGCTTAAGGAGAGTGAAACCAGAATCTAGATTACTTCCTCTTAACTTGTTCATGTATTAATATCCCAGAAGGTTTGTCTCCCTGGCTGCAAAAGGAGGAAGATCACCTTTTCCTTGCTTTGTCTTTTTGAGGCTGAAAATGTTTAATGCCCTTTAAGGATGGGGCAGGGGAAAAGTAGTTATATATTTATTTTAATACTAAAAAGTTGCATTTTCATAACAGCTAAGTTTAAGTCGACACTGCTATAGTTAATCTCTTGCTCCATATTTGGGACAATATTTACCAACTTTTCAGAATGAATCACACTTGAGCAACAACAAATCCATTGCAAAGATAAATTGGTGTCTGCCACTTACCACAGCCTCAGGAATCACCAACATTCTGTGGACCATAATGGGACAATCATCAGTTTAGGCGTTGTTTCAGGAAAACATTTCCACGTGTACTTTGTTGAATCTTTTTCAGGAAATTATGTAAGCAATTTATTCATTGCTTCTATTTTATCACAAAATCTGAAACTCTGTAGTGTTTGGAAATGGGGCCAACATTTCCCCACCCCCTCCCTAAAATTATCTCATTTAATTTTCTTCATATGTGCATGTATACTTTCATATTTAAAGATATAGTATCTGTGTTGTGAATGTTTGTGTCATTAGACTTTTCATAAATTCAAAATCTGGATCTCTGGTTAGATCACTTGGGGTCCCAGAGGTGATGCAGGTGTAGCAGCCTCTTCTGCCTCTATTCAAAACACGTGGAGGACAGTAGCTCTTCTACTTCATGAGTCAAGCATGGGCAGTATAGCTCTGAGGAGATGGAAGCAGCAGTGAAGTTTGTTTGTTCTAAAAAGCAAACTAACCACCTAAAGAACCAGCTGTAAGCCTAGCATGTTGGTCTGTCTCTGAGCCCTGTGGGTTCCCAATTTTGCCTTACAAGTCTTCTTTCTACACTCTTGAGTTCTGTTTTTTTACTCCTAGATCATTTAAACAACTTTGGTTTTGAATGACTTAGTTTTACTTTTATTCATAAACCAGTGAAGCACAATGACTGCTAATCTTCATCCTTCTTTGAAAGGACTAAGCCAAATAAATAGTAAGTTTGTATATGTTTAAAGGGTTTCTTTAGTGACATAGAAAGTGGGCAAATATCCTATGTTTCTATATGTAGAAAAAAATTATGATTAGTATATAACCTAACTTGTGTTTTTATTATCAATTACTGAGGCATTTGGTGGTTTAATTGCAACTACATTCTTACTTCTGAGTAACTGTATAAAAAGCTTTTGTTTGCCTTGTAGCCTGCTCTAATCCCAGGATGATGGTAGTTTGTTGGTTGGGGGGTTTTTGGGGGTGTGGGTTCTGGGTTTGGTTTTTTTTTTTCTTAGCTAGAAGTAAAATTTTAAGATATAGTTCCTCTTGGGTGGCATTTGTAATGCAGTCTGATCTTCCTTCTATGCACATGTCAATGCATATTTTATGGAGTCTTGTCTTAAAACTAGAGCCACTGCTACTGTGAAGTGGATATCACACTCTTTTTAGCTATGGATAATTAAATATCTTCAAAAATTCCTTTTTTTCCTGCAGTAGTAATTGAGGTTTTGAAATTATTTGTATGATAGTTATAATATAAAGCCCTGATATTATGAAACCTACACACTAAGTTATTAAACAAAAAGTAGTAACTTCCATAAGAAACCTGATCTTCCACCAGGAATCTCATTAGGAGTACAAAGCAGAATTGCTGTTTAGTCACTGATAGACGCATCTCTTTAACATGCTTATTGGAAAAACTTAACTCTTCTGTAGTACCCAGGATTTGAACTGATTTTTGAATACTTTTTTTTCTAAGCATTTTCTATTGCTTTGTAAGGTTTTGTCGTACTGGGAAGAAATATGATAGATGTAAAACCCATAAATCACACTTTTAGATTGAATTATGTCTGAGATTCTTACAGTGGAAAAAAAACCAAATGAAAAAGGAATGGTTTTCTTCCATATTTCTTTCTTTCTGTAATCTAACAGCTCACTAGCCAGGTCTCTTTATTTCAAATGCACTTAAGAAACTTATCTGTGACAGGATGCTAGTCAGGCAATGGGAGTGCAAGACAAATAGCTGAATTATAATGTTTGGCTTTAGGAGGGCATACTTTTGTCTTATTTGGGGATCTTCTTAGCAGGATCTCATGGTGAACAGGACTAGAGGGTTTAAGAGGGTCCAGAAGAGCTGGGCAATCTTCAAGTACAGACTCCTCGGAGCACAAGAACGGTCCATTGCAACGTGCAGAAAGTTGATGAAGTGTGGCAGAAAGGCAGCATGGATGAACAGGCCACTCCTTACTCAGCTGAAATGAAAAAAGGAAGTACACAGGAGGAGGAAGCAGTGACGGGCTACTTGGGAGGAATATGGAGACATTCCCTGAGCATACAGAGATGGAGTTGCAAAAGTCAAAGCTTACCTTGCGCTGAAACTAGCAGGGGATGTGAAGAGCCACAAGGAAGGCTTCATTTACATATGTTGACAGCCAAGAAAAATGGTGCAGGAGACCTAGAGGCAAAAGACATACGTAGAGTGGCAGATTGAATAAAAAAATCCCAGCTTTTGTAAAAATTTTTAAAAACTTCCAGTTTTTTGGTTTTCAAAATTTAATTTCATTCATTGTCAAACTGAAAAAGGAGCATTTAATTTCAGATTGTCTCAGCCCATCAGGATTTTTTAACTGACTCAAAAAATTCATTCAAGATTAGACTATTGTTCTCTTGGTTGGCTTGCTGCCCTTCTTGCTTGCTTATTTGAACTCTTCACTGCCTCCTATAAATCAGTGACTGTTTTAGCAGAATCACTTCCACCTGTGTGCATCAGCTGGTCACAAGGAATGCTGTCCCGTAGGTCATACTAGCATTTGAAGATACTATTGTTTCTTTTTTCCTCAAGACATGTTTAAGCCTGCATGCACTGAAACTGTGAATATACCTGCACAGATTCAAGTGCCCATTGCCATTAATGGTATTCCAATGTCAGCAACGGCTCCCACTAAAAATGAATTCTGCCCTCCAACCCCCCCCCCCCCCTTTTTTTTTCCACAACCCACAAAGTTCTGCAAAAGTGCTATTCTTCAAGAAGTTGTTGCACTGGTAAGTTTATGACACCACCCAGTAGTGTTGCATTTTCAATCACATTGTTGAACTAAAACCCAACAGCTTATCAGCATCTTACCAGCAAGTATCAATTTTGAGTTGTGATGTCCTCTTGATTAACAAATAAGTAATGTACAAAGAAGGTTCCTTCAGCTTTCTCTTTAGGGAATCTCACAGAAGAATAAGGACTTTTGCCTTCTGTTTTCAGTGAAGTCAGGTTTTATTACATTCCTTTGGGTCATGCAAGGAACTGCTATGTCAAATGTTTTAAGGCAATGCTGTGGAAATTAATACAGTAGGATGACTTGAGTAAAAATTATAGTTTTCAATAACTACTTTCAACACTGAACAAAGAAGTAAATTAATTTTCTGTGCCCTCATTTGGTAGCATAAAGGTGCATGGACTAAATTAGACTTGAGTGAGCTGCTTTGTTTAATTTGTGCCCTAGAAAAAGGCAGCTTTTTTTGTTTTGGTGAGCCAAACTCTGGGGGCTGCAAACAGCAGCAGAGTTTCACCTCGGCAATGCAGCCTTGTTCCAACAGAGTTGGTGCTCAGCTTATGGACTTCAGTGGAAGGGGTTTTTCCAGTTGACCTCTACCTGATGTAAGTGATGCAAAAGGACTGCATCAGGTGGGCTTTGCAGCATACAATTTTAAGTGTTCAAATGCTTCCTAGATGCAGCACAAGGTTGAAAGTTTAGTGTACTGCTCGCTGTCCCAAAAGCATGGATATTACAAAGCCGGACTATAACTTGGTGTGAGTGGCCAGATCCTATGTAACCAGTTGAACACCTTTTGTCTATTTGTGTAACATTGCAGAGTTGGATAAAACAGATGTGAGTTGAGCCAGTGGCAAGCTTTAACTGATACAGCAGTTTCTCTGCCTTCCTACTGTAATTTAGAGCAGGCTTCAGGGAGTTTTTTTAATTATGCGAAGTATCTTTAAGGTGTTTGGCTGTCTAGTCTGGAGGGGATTGAATTATGGCATAGGCTCCCTTTCCTGCTTGCTCAACAGGTGTAGTATGGACATAGACTCATTATGGCTGAGATTCTGATCCTGAAATAATTTTTTTAACAAGTTAGTGTGAAATTCAAACTTGGTCTCAAATGTGTATTTATAGGGAATATGGTTAGGCAATAGAGTGATAATTTTACATAGTGACTTCTTCAAAATAGTCTCTGAATTAGTTAGAATGGGAGATATACTAAATGAGTCTCATGGTTTTGCATATGGTAGGGGTAAGATATGTTTTTATCACTTTTTATGTAAGATTTTAAAGATAGATTATAATTTAAATGTGTTAGCAGAAAACCTGTAAGTTGCTCTACTGTAAAAGGTCAATAGTTTAAAAAAACCCCAAACTTCAAATTCCCAAACAAGCCGTCTTCAAACAAAAGCACTATGGAGTAGTAGGTAGGAGCTGGGTGTATGGCAAATAGTAAGGAAAAAAAGTCCTCTTGAATTCCATCCACTTATCACTCCTCACAGCTGTTGCTGTAATTTCCTATAGTCAAGTGACATTTAAAAAATATTCTTTGTCTTCATGATTTCTAACTAATTACAAAATTAATGAAGTACTGCAGGAAAAAAAAAAAAAAAATTAGGTACTTTCTGAGCCCTGGATCAGCAACTCCATGTCCCAGTGAGATAGTGCTAGTCTGGAATGTTTAAATGCTGCTTAGAGGGGTATATTGAGGCAAAGACTATACATAGCTTGCTGGGAGACTTCCTGTCTATTCCAATACATTTCACTACCCCTTTGTGGGTCCACACACATTCAGATATGAACTTCTTGCATGTGTTCAGATCTACGCTTATGCAGGAACCAGCAGTTAGACTGTAGGTGAAGTACATTGAATCTCCTGCTTCACTGCTGCAGTCTTCTAATGGGATAGTACTGAGTTGAGAGGGGAGAGTAGGAAGGACCAGCTAGACCTCTCCTAGAACAGGACATGAGAGTAATATATTCAGCCTTTTTGAGCACAACTGCAGTTTAACAACTCTTTCTCATTTTGTATGGTACATATCAGTCACATGGCATGGTACAGTCAACAGATGATTGCAGAGTGATTGCCAGAATTGAAGAAAATATTAATATTTAATAACTTTTTTTGAGCTCTAGACAGAAATTCTGCAGTGATACTGGAGGAGCCTAAACAGAGAATTTTATCCCTGTTACCAATGTTTGCAAATACTAAAAGAGATACTTGTCTTTATTGGATGCTGCTCTGTAACTCGGACAGAACCTTCTTTTGAAGCCTGAAATGAAAAGCCTTTTAAGTTTATTATTAAATATTTTGTTTTTTAAAAGAATACTTTTAATATTTTTTTTCCCAAGGGAGTTGGATGTATATCTGATAGCTGCAAAATGGAAGGTACAAAATGCAGAGATGTCTGCTCTGTCTGGAAGGCTCCAAAAGGCATGTAATCTTGTGTGAACTTTTTATTTTTCCTAACCCACTAGACAAGATTGCTCTGAAGAATGTCATTGTGAAAACTGCTAGAGCTGTGAGGTAGGAACATTTTAATGTGTGTTGTCTTTTTATGAAATATATTTGAAGAATGCAGTTAGCGAAGTAGTGCTATGTAGCTGATAAGAGAGGTACATGCTGGAAAGCTGTCATGTTGAAATTTTGGAAGAGGATGAGGAAGAAGAGCATGCTCTTTAAGGAGCGGTGATCACAATTCAGATTTGTATCAACAAATATTTGATGAAGAATGAAACTTAATTTTTTATTATCAGGAAAAATAAGTTGTTTAGCTTAAATTTGGTTAAGTTTTGAAACCCTAATGGTGATAAGAATGAGTAGGGAAACAAACTTTGTAATATGTGTGTATATTTTTTTCACTTTTTATGATCTCCTCATAATCACTGTATTTGAAGATGTTCAGGCCTAGAAATATTGTGATGTTTTGAAAACGTGTTCGCTTCTCTGATTTCAGCCTGTTTAAGTGTGAATTTGTATATCTGGGAGCTCTAACTCCAACTGAATCTTTAGGCCTTTCTCCATATAATGAAAAAATCACAGCTCTCCTTTCAAGTCCATGGAGCTTTCTTGTGAGTCCTTAAGTCCACAGAGCAAATCTGTTTGCTTCCTCAGTCCTCTCATTTGAATTGATCTCCCTGGGTTGCTTTATTTTCCTTCCTATGGCTGTGTCTGTTCTCACTTGTTTCCAAATTGTCCCAGCTGCATTCTACATGGAAATAAACACTTTATATCATCCTCAGGAAATTAATTTTAAACACTCAAAAAGGATTTTCCATGCCTGATTTATATTATTCTAGCTATATTCATTTAAATTGTATCATTAAGATAGACAGGTATGAATTTTGTGCTGCCTCATATAACCCAGAAATTACAAAACAAGAACACATTTTGTACTCCAGTTGGTAAATGTGTTGGCCATGGCTTTGGCTGCTTTACATTCAATGTTCTAGTGTGAAATTCTCTCCAAATCATTTGAAATTTAGCATCCCTGTGCCATGTGTCTGTCTTGCCGTTAGAGGAACTTTTGAAGAATAAGGGTTGGGGAAGCACTAGCAAAAGTAATCTTGGTTAAGCAACTGTTTCTCAGTATAACAATCAATTTTAAAATTCATCATAGAAATGGAATAGTGCATGGAAGCCTGAAGGGTAAACTATTCAGAAGAAGTTAATGATTTAATAATAAAAAAAATTATTCCCAATTATTTTGTGCTTACTGGTAGAATATTAAAAACAATGCTAAATAATACAGGATGGCAAGCAGAAATATAAAATATATTTTTGTCATGGAACATGCCATATGATACGCTACCCAATGATTATTTCAAAGTTTTTTCTGTGGATATAGTAGACAAGAAATGATGAAGGATGGAAATTTTCAAGTACCATAAAACTGTTTGCATTATGAACCACTTAGTGGAATGCTGTTATTGTACATCCTTAGTTCTAGTGTTTCATAACACTGCTATTATATGTTAATTGCAGGAACATTCCCAGTATATTGACTTAAAGTATATTTTTCTTTATGATGTGTTCAGTGATACCAGATGATAATTTTTTCCACTCTTGCTTAGCACATTTTGTTAAGTGATGAAAAAAAATTAAAGCTTTTGTTGTTACTGCTTTCTGTATTAAAAACCAGCTCAGAGAACCATATACCCTTAGTGGAGAGTCTTCAGTTCTTTTAGGTTATCTCTACTGTTTTTTTAATTGACCCTGAATATCTGTCACTCTAGCCTTTTCCTGAGGTTAGTTTCTTTTGTGGTCTAGATGGGTTCTACACCTACCATCGACCTTTTCAGCAGACATTTTGCTAATGTAATTGGTTTTTACTTTCTTTAGTTTCATAGATTACATATATCTAGATGCATCTTAAATCTTCATGCATACATTTTATACACTGGAAAAAGTTAAGAGTCTTTAAAAGATTGCATTCTTTGTTACTAGATAGACACTAGCACAAAATTGCACTCTTTGTGCTTCCAATTTCTTTGCTAATTATTAAAGAATCTGGGAAGATACAAAGCTTGGGGAATTTGCTATTCTTGTTTTAATTTTATTTTAATGCAGTTTGCTTGATCCATGTTATTTGGTTGGTTCAGAATGCATTTATGTCATTACGTTTCCTGGAGATTCGCTGGTTACTATGGTGCTTTGAGGTTAATTGAGTAATCATTAGTTGCCTGTATTGTCTGGTAAAAATGAATTAAAATTGACTGGTATCCAAATGAAACACACATTCTGCTTTTATCATATGAAAGGCTGCAGTGCAGTTCCTCTAATATAGACATCTATCAAGCGGCCATCTGGTTATCTTATAACATTTAGCATACAGCAGTTTTTCTTTTCGTTTTGAAAAATAAGCCACATGTTTGAACTAACTAGGGTTTGAATGTTTGTTCTATAGAGCTAACTTAGATTTATGGCTGTTTGATATCCTTTTGAAGTCACTTAGTCCTAATTTTCCTGACAATCAGTTTTTACATGATCTATGAAGATTTTAGATTTCACTAGAAATGATGCAAAATCTTAACCACTATAAAGCAGGTGGTAACATTTTTATTTCATTTTGTCTGACTTTGCTTTGGTAATACCATTTGATTTTCCTTTTACAACTATTTTGGGTATGTTAATTGCACTGAAAACCACAGTAAGAAAACAGTGAAACTTCATCAGAACAAGAAAATATTTAGCATATAGGAGGCTTATAGTAGTATTCCATGAGAATATAATTACAATTTGTAAAATTATGGAGGTCTGGGCTGCTAAATGTTATCACTTCTGGATGCTCAGAAATAATTTTTTAATTAGAATGAAACAAATAATTAGGCCATTGATCTAGCTTTGAAAGAAAATTAATGCAAGCCAGCCTGAATACTTGCATAATGCCAGTTCTTAGGGTAATTCTAACAAATGTGAAAATCCTTGTAATACAGAGATAGAAAAGAGGTGAAGTATAGTGTCTGTCAATGATAACCATGAAAGTAGATGCAGAAAACTTACCACTTGGACACATCCTCTACACAGAAGCTTGTTGTTAGCTCCTTCTGCTCTGTTTTTCCTGCCACTTTTAATAGCTGAAATTTTAAGACAGTCATATTTGTGTATTCTCATAGCCACTACTGTGTCTTTTGTAGCTGATTAACTAGCCAACAGCTTTCTATCCATCATAGCTGCTAGCTAGAGGAAAAACTATTTTTGCAACTTTATATATAGCAAGAATGGAGAGAAACTGCTTTCTTCCACAGAAAGAGTATTCTGTATCACAAGATGATATTTGGACTAGAGGATACTTTTATCTTCTAACATGCTGTATTTATTGCAGTACATATTTGTTATTGTGTCACTATTTTCTGATCTTTTGTATAAACATACCTAAAAAATATATGTATTTACACGTATATGAAACTATTATTCCATGTGTATACATATACTGTCAACTATTACTGTTTTTTTTCCTTTCACTTCTAATGATGAAGAAGAGTTGTTTTGCTTTTAAACCACTGGATTAGATAGATGTCTGATGGGTGTTCAGGCTAATCTAAATTGAAGGATATTCCATGAAGTAAGTTTTTTTGCTGTTTAAACAGCTCTTGATTAACCAGGTATGGTTGTATGAGAAATCATAAGAAGGCATGGAATGGCTGTCTTACCTTGGAATGATGGAAATGATGCAAATCCTACTGTAGTGTGCAAGTTGCTGATTTAAAGCTGGAAGACAGCTTGATTTATTCTTGCCTGTGGGCTAGGAATAGCAGTAAGCTTGTTTTGACTATAAATGGAAAAAGTATGACATAAAAGTCACACAGTAAAACATTTTGTTTGTATCCATTGGAACTTGTTTAGCTGCATAACTCTGGCAGTTTCTTTGAATATATCTTTCTATGTATATGCCATTTCTGCCTGTTTTCTGTGCCACTACATTTCATCTGCACAGTTCTCTCATTTATCTTTTTCTTGTTCCCCTTCTTAAACCAGAGCTCTCAATCTAACCTGACAGTGTGTGGATGTAAGAATTACAAGAAATGACTTACACTAGACAAGTTTATCACCGCTCTTTCTGACTGAGTCATGAGGAAGGTTCTTTTTTTGATTCACCTGCTAGACCTTCCGTCTATGCATTGATTTATTTATAGCAGGGAAAATTAAGTTATCCAAAATGAAGTATCTGATCCTTAGATTTAAGTAAGGGAAAGGAGGAATGCATTTTTCCATTCTCTAGCTATAAGTTGGTGTACTACTTCATTCTAGAGCTCTCAAATGCTTATTACAATTTTATGCTTTAGCAAACCTTGAGTAATTTCATTGTGTAAAACAGCTTTGTAAGATCCTGAGTGAGGGGAAGATCTCAAAACTGACCAGTCAGAAACAAAGTAGTTAAAGGTTGGGATAAAAGATTAAATGACCTGCTTGGAATTGTACTTAGCTAGTGAGAAAAGATGGGAAATTAAGGCACACTTCCTAACATGTGGCCAGGTTAGCTAATCTCTCCTTTTATTACAATTACAAAAGAGTAATTGTTGATACATTGGCAAAGACATCAATCAAAATAGTCATTGACCTTAAATCTGTCTTGTTTGCTATAGCCACTAGTCAGTCATTTGTTCACCAGCTTGCTGTAGTGTTAGCTAAACTAGCTAAGTAGTTCTGGTTGGTGCAGTTTAGCTAAAATATTTTGAAGCTGCATGTTTCAGCTCCTCCAGACATTAGAAATACATTGCTGGTTGCATCTACCTTTTATACGAAGAATCCATTAGGATTCAGTTTTCTTCTGGTTTCTTGAGATTTCTACAGCTAATATAAGAGCTTCATGGTACAAAGTATGTCTCCATAACACATGGTGCAGAGATCTTCAAACTAGCCTGAACTGAAGGTATGCTGTTCTTGAGACCGGACCTAGTAACCGTACAGTTATAGCATACATAACACTACACTGTGCCACACTGGTGTACTAGGTAATGTGAAGCTATGTCAAATATCTTAAATATAGCACCAAATTAAGCCATGTAGGTGTGCTCCTATTCTCTAAGGCATTAATTCATGAATAGACTTTGTCATGGCTCCCTCCCGGACAGTGGTGGATTTTACTAAAAGCAATGAAAAGCTCAGTGAAGAATTCTTATCTTCAGGATTTACAGACTTGGAAGCAGCTCGAGTCCACAAGACAACACACTTAACAGAATGTGTGTTTTACACAAATCCCTCTTTACAGAGGCAGCTCTTTTGGTCCACCTTCTCTGTGTATATGGTTTATGCTCATGCAGACAGTCTGAATTATGTTATTGCAAAAATTTGTTATCCAGCATGTTTTGTTGGATTGCCTTGTGGATCCCAAGATTAGGCCTTCAATGCTACAAGTTCTGATCCCCTTAATCAAGAGGATGGAGATGAAAAAGAGGAAAAATTTTAGAGAAGTCTATAACATTAAAACCTCCTACTTGCTATGTCTTTAGTTTACGGGACCCATAGCACATAGCAGCCCTGCAACACCCATCAGGAGGTTATAAAAAAGATGGAGTCTGGTGCTCTACAGTGGACTACGGTAGGAGGTTCAGGCACAAGGGGCATAATTTGAAACAGGAGAGGTTCAGGCTAGATGTAATGAAAATCCTACTCAATGAGGAAAGTCAAGCATTTGAACAGTTTGCCAAGAGAGGTTGCGCAGTCTCCATCCTTGGAGGTTTTCCAAACCCAACTGGATGAAGCTCTCAGCAACATGGTCTGACCCTGCTTTGTGCAAGAGTATGGACTAGCAACCTTCTGAGGTTCCTTCCGACCTGAGCTATCCTCTGACTTTATGATCACAGGATGTGCATATATTCAAAATTAATGTGTGAGTGTAGCTCAAGATGGCATACCCATGGTAACTTTAAGGTAGATATTGCAGGTACAAATAGCAATGCAAATACAAATAGCAGTACAAATAGCACCAGGCAACAAGGAAGTCTTGAAAGTATCTGACTATAATGAAGCCTTTTGTTAGGGCTAAAATTTTATTTCTTCTGTGCACTACAGTTTCATTTCCATGTCCACAAGGCAGACACTTTTCAGGTTTTGAAAACCTTAATTTCTTAAGGTTTAATTTCTTGCCAGTAATTGCATGAAAAAAGATGTGATGAAACTTATTCCAGGCTATGATCAGCGTAGACAAATGAGTTTTAAAACACCACTCATTTTCCTAATGTAGTCTAGTACCCTGAAATAGCACTGGTCATGGTTGCTCAATTGAAATAATTTTTGTGATTATGTATGGGTTTGAAGTTGACATCACATTGAGATTAATAGTCTTTCAGGGGAATGACAATCCATTCAGGTGGATGGTACAGCACGAGTGCCAGTTTTAGACATTTCTGCTTTTGTTGTTTACCTAGCGACATACCTTTCAAGGATGAAGATATAGGTGAGAACAATGGTACAAAAATAATATAGAAACATACACTCTTAAGGACTGAGCCTGTAAGTGCTTACAGCTAAGAGCAGCACTTACTGCTGGGAATAGTCCAACTGATTTCTGTGAAATAATAGAAAGCAATGTGACTAATCCCAGCAGTAAGCACTACAGGCCAGATTCTCAGATACCTAAAACTGAAGACACCAGCTGAGAATTTTATCCAAACCTCAGTAATGAGTGTTAGTTTGCACCATTTGGTCTTTAATCTACATTTTTGAAAGACTGATTTTATTTTTTTATTTATATTTTTCGTAAGGCATATCTATTTTTTTAATTTTGCACCTGCATTTTGTCCCATGGGTTTGCCAAGAGAGTCTGGAACACATCATTGCCATGTCCTAAGCAGTGGGGCATTCATCAAAAACTGCTAAAATCTTAGCAGATGCTTCTAAGCATGCAGAGATGATGTTCAAATTGCTTGTAAACTTTTATTTTTAGTCTTTTTTTCCTGAAGCCAATCAAAAGTCTTGCTTCTGAGAAATAAATAAACAAACAGTATTTCACAGCAGCTTTCCAAACAAATTAACCTTTGAGTTGAGACCAGGCATGGAAATACCCACCCCCAGAAGATAATTCTTGAAAGTAATGAGCTCATGTAAACATTGGGTATGCTGCAACACCAAACAGTAATCTTCACCAATGCACAAAAGCAGATGTAATAGCACTGTAAATCTTTTAATCTATACCTGTCTACAAAAAGCAGAGTAATTGTTTTACATGAGAGAACTGATATGTAGACATATTCATGACCATGTTATCTATGCCTCAATTTCAGACGCTTTGGCAGAAGCACAGTTACAGTTATGCTTGTCCATTAAAAACCCCAAAGTTTTAGCAATTGTAGTATGTTTCTCTAACATCCAAATACTGAGACATTCTAAAATTGGAGAGCACTTCATAAATTTGACTTCAATGGATGAGATAGTGATATATGTAGGAATATATCAGATACGACAGAGGCCTGTGGTTCTATACAGCAAGTCCTAGGCTCTGTCTCCCAGTATGGACTCTCCTAGCATAATCTCTACATAGCAGCTGCCACAGGTTCATAACATTCAAACTGAGAAT
>NW_010972671.1:610931-611291 GCF_000737465.1 Haliaeetus leucocephalus
CGAACCTAGTGTAAAGCCCTTTCTATGAGCCCTGCCATCTCATGAGCAAGGATTCTCCTACCCCTTTGAGACAGCTGGACACCATCTGTCGCTAGCAAGCCCGGTGCTGTGTAAACCTCCCCATGATCAAAACCCCCAAAATTCCCCCTACGGCACCAGCCTCTGAGCCACGTATTAACCAGGTGTGTTTTCCTGTTCCTTTCAGTGTATCCCCCTGCCACTGAAGGGATTGAGGAAAACACTACCTGTGCTCCTGATCTTTCTACTAATCGTCCCAGTGCCCTGAAATCCCTTTTGATTGCCTTTGGATTCCTCTCTGCAATCTCATCACTGCCAACCTGCACAACCAGCAATGGGTAA
>NW_010972671.1:611301-612340 GCF_000737465.1 Haliaeetus leucocephalus
AACCAGCAATGGGTAATAATCAGAGGTCCGAACCAGACCAGGGTGTTTCCTGGTAATGTCTTTTACCCGGGCCCCAGGAGGCAGCAGAATTCCCTGTGGGATGGGTCAGGTCTGCATATTAGGCCCTCTGTCCCCCTCAGAAGGGAGTCGCCTATGACAATTACCCTCCTTTTTCTTTTTTCAGAGGATGTGAGAATGCGTGGGGCTGCCCGACTGGGCCTAGGCACCTCCCTAGATAGGGCTTCATCTACACCCTGATCTTCACTGGCCTGGTCCTCAAGTTCCAGAGCCCCATACCTGTTGTGTAGGGGCAACTGGGAAGGTGAGGGAGACCAGGAGGGGATTTGCCTGCCTCCCCGAGCAGGGACCTGTATCCATTCCCCTCCATATCTTAGGTCCCCTCCTGCCTGGTGGCAAGAGGGCAGGGGAACCTCCGCTTCTTGCGGAGCCTCCGTCTGCTGCCTCTGCCTCAGGGATGGTAGGGTGCAGGTCCACCAATCTATCTCCCTCTCACACTCCCTGATACTCCTCTACCTTTCCACTTCCTCCTTCAGCTCTACCACCAGGCTGAGCAGATCATTCACCTGGTCACACCTCACACAAGAGGTGTCCCCGCTGACCTCCATCATTTGTGATAGACTCAGGCACTCCCTGCAGCCAGAGACCTGGACAGCTGCATGTTTACATGGGACCTCTGTCTGCGTTGCCATATTTTTCCTAACAATGGCTTTCACCCGAGTGGCAACCATACCTGGGTCTCCCTCTGGGCTGACACCCACCACTTGAGTAGCCTTCTCGAGCTGGGAAGAGGGGTGCTGCGCCCTACCTGCCCGACCTGCCGCGCAAACTGACACGCCACGCCCTGTTTGCCCGCCCTGTTCGCCACGCTCCTCAGGGCCGTTCAAATCTCCCGCGGTTGCCCCTGGCAACGCCCACGCCGCGTCAGCCTCTCTCGCAAGTGCCGCCGGCTCTGGCCGGGTCCCTCTGCTCTTCCCCGGCGCTCCTGGGCCTCGGGAACCTCCCTGTCCGCCTCAGTCTA
>NW_010972671.1:612367-613644 GCF_000737465.1 Haliaeetus leucocephalus
CTATAGCTGTAATGTGCTTTTACAGATTTGATTTTTCATTTTTGTGTAAGAAACCGTGAAAACACAGACTGGAAATTTGCAACTGCACTTAGTATAAAAATATCAGTTTGTACTGAAGTGTGAGGTTATTGATTGTAGAGCTGAAGGTTAAACCTGTAGTAATGACATGCTTGAATTAATGACACATTCAAGAATGCTGCTTCTAAATTAAGGACATTCCATATCTTTCCCACAAGAAATTGTGATAAGGACACACAGGAGACCAGTGGCAGGATTCATATTATCTTCTGATATTTCATGTTGGACTAATAGACATTTATTATGTTAACTGTAAACAACATAACATGTTGGTGTCATATTCCAAGTAGCAGACGTAACAATAAATTAGTCCCAAGCATAAAGCATAAACATGTTATTAGCAATAATTCTGAATATTTTCAGATATGAGGACCAATAGCAGCATTGAATTTGGACAGCAAAATGAGATTATTTAAAAAAAAAATTAAAAATTAAAGATTAGTATAAAAGTTGCATTATTTCTAGTTTTTGTAAAAGTTACATTCAACTTGTAACATATGCAATTATTGTTTCTAGGGCAAAATCCAAGCAGATGAAAACTAAACAGGAATTGTGAGGTCTTATAACATTATCATAAGCTGTCCTTGTTTTGATCTTAATAGCAAGAACTATCTTGATTTGTGTGTGTATGTGAGTGTTAGCAGATACAAAAAGCAGATAGTTTTAGGAGTCTGAAGCTAATTGTCTGCTACTGAAGTCAGCTTTTTAGAGTTATTGAGTTTTAGGCACGTGCTTGTGAATTGCTGTGAAGAGGGATACTTTTAAACCTGGAAGTAGAAAGGTTTTTAAGGGGCATTGAGCACAAATAGCTGTGATGATACTATTGTGTTTATCTTGTTTCACAATGCCTTAATCAAAGATGGTAACTAATAAAAATTAAGCATGAGAGGTTCTACCCTTGAATAGCATGATCAATTTTTACGCACAAAGGGGTTCAAGTATCAGTTTTACTTTTTACCTCCACTAACTAATTTTTCTGCCTTTGCTGTCAGTTGACAAATACTGCTGACAGCTTGAGCTCCAGCCCAAGGATATTGGATAGGGCCAAAGGAAAGAACACAGTAAGCCCTAGTTCACCATGATACGTCAACGAACCCAAGAACAACAGATTGGCAACTGATCAGCAAGAGTACTTGTCCTGGTTTCAGCTGGGATAGCGTTGTCTTCCTAGTAGCTTGTACAGTGGTATGTTTTGAGTT
>NW_010972671.1:614091-635310 GCF_000737465.1 Haliaeetus leucocephalus
AGTGAGCGAGTGGCTGCGTGGTGCTTAGTTGCTGGCTGGGGTTAAACCATGACAGTACTAGAGAGCTAAGTATGTTGCCAAAGGTCGTATTCTTCCTTCTGTGTTGGGGCCTCCTTAAGCATGTTTGCCTGTTTGGGGGCTCTGGCTGCCTGGGCCCAGGGCCAAGGCTGTGCAGCTGGTGGCAGGAGGGAGAGGTATTCTACCCAGTGTGGTGGAGAGGGGCTGTCCTGCTCTCCTGGCCTGGATTTGGTAGCATGGGCACTGGCTGGGGAGGTGACTGCCCTGCCCACTGTGTGATCTCACCCTCGCTGCACCCTGACACCTTGCTGTGCCCAATAGTAAGGAAATTGTTTTTACCAATGCAGGACAGACTCGCATGTTTCAGACATGCACAGGAAACTTAAAAGCAGATATTCTTTAAATGTGAATATGTATAAATATTCCAAACACATCCCCTGCAATCTGAGGGGGAGGCAGGGGGGACCTACACACAAACAATATACTACTGATCTCTACATTGTAACTAATATCAAAAGTGATTACATGAAAGCCAGTGTAAGGATTTTAAAATATGTTTTGCAAGAAATATTTTCTATTAAAAGTTAAGAATATGGTGAACTGCTGAAAAAAGCAAATATAGAAATATTGTATATGGTGAACCTGTTACTGGAAAGACATTCACGTGTGCTTTGTGTACATAGATACGCATTTATTCAAGGGAAAATAATACAATTGCCACATTTGTCATATGGAAAATAATGAGCTATATCATTAATTAGAATGCAGTGTAAAATTCTAGAAGCATAGCTTTTATACATCTAAAAAAAAAATCCTTGTAAAATTTGCATGAATTCAAGCAAGATTGAGTCACAATTGCTGTGGGAATTTACTTGCTCTACTACAGCAGAGAGTTGTAAAGAACTTTGGAGAGTTGTGGAAATACATTTATCATGAAAGTTTTGTGATAGGTCCAGCTATGACCTATCAACTGTCATGTAATCATTGGAAGAAACTAATCCAAAATGAATCTGAAATTTCCCATAGGGGCAGAAATGTTGAATGAAGGACTTCAAACAAAGGGTTTGTTTAAAATAGAATATTTCGGTGCTGGCAGCTGCTTTAAGTGAGTTTGGCTTGTTACTTAGATGAAGCAAAGAGTACTGGAGGAAAACTGCCACATAGAAATGGTGACAATAATAAGAAATATCTATCTTGTATTGAATTATGAACTTTACCAAGAAAAATGAAAGGATGTCAGGAAGGTAAAGAGTTCTAAGCATGTAGTAGCTTTATGCTGCTGGTTTGTGTTCTACATCTTCAACAACAACAACAAAAAGTATAGATTATGGAGATGATAAAAGATATAGTTTTCTTTGTTTAGTGTTTTCTCAAGTACTTTGCATCTCACAACACTTGATTAAATTGATCAACAGGTGTGGGAGGAATGTAACTGATGTGCTATTTTGTAGGGAAAGGTTGTAAAACAAAGGCAGTAAATATTGTTGAATATAGCTTAGGTAAGAGGTTTGAGGTAAGAAGTGAAGATTTACTTAGATTTAAGGAATATATTCTGTTGAAGTAGTTGATGCAGTGGCAGAATTTCAGAACGCTTAGAATCCATTAACTACAGAGAACTAACTGCTAGAGGAAAAAAATAGACACAGACCTCAGTGAAAACATGTTTAGGTTTTATCCATCATGAAGGCAATCTCGCACTGAGTTGCCTCCAAATTTGGTGTGTTCTGCTTATGCTCAGTGAAATAGCAGTTATACATCAAGCTAGTATTTGCTTCCCTAATAAAAAAATGCACCCAAATTAGGCTCTTGTAAAAAAATGACAGCTGAAAGCATTGTCTTGAAGCTTTTGATTATTAGTAGAGAATTTACATGTTAGTTTTCTGTGCTGACAAAATTCTGGCTTTGGGAGGGTTTCTAACATAAAAAATGAAATCACCTTGAAATCATAGTGCAGGAATTACCCTTCTAAATCAAAGATGTTGATGTGAAGTAGGGCATCAGTTTAAATCCTTTTGCTAGAGAATATTACCTTGAGAAAACCCTCTCAACAAATTCAGAAGTGTATTTGTGCATGTTTGCTGGACACTTGATTTAATACAAGTTGTGCAGTCTACATATTTCTCAGTTCATTTATACAGCAGTTACTGTTTTCAAAGGACTATGCTGTTGGAAAAAAATTGTTTTCATTTCCCAGCTAAAGTTAAATGTTTTGCAAAGCAAATCAGCTCTGTTTTGATATTTTTGAGTGGTGTAATAGTGCAAAGAATTTGTATGTTTTCCTAACAGTCATACTAACATGATGATGTTTTTGCCTGGAAATCAGCATGGTAAGTGCCCAACAACAGAAGTCTTGTAAATTTTCTCAAGAAAGAATTACCTGACTGTCTAAAGTGATTAAGTGCTACTACTTATGAAATGAGGATTAAAAGCAAAGGAAAAGCTATACAAACTTTGTTTTGTATTCTCCATTTTGAAAGAGTACATGTTTTTAACACATCCTGCACACTAATTGTGTAATACCACAAGCAGAGCATATAAGAAAACTGGTATCCAATTTGTTCTTAGTCTCCACAATATACACTTTCTGGAATTTTAACTTTGTTCTATATCTTCAGGTATTCAGTATAGCTTTTGTATTACTCTTAAGTTTTGGGATTAACTGTTTTTGACATGACAATTATAGTTCTAGTTTCATATACTTGGTGTCCTTTGTAACTTCATGCAGGACTGAAATTAAACCCAATCTTCCCATCAGTATTTTTGTTGGGGTAAACATCTAAGGCCTTTTTTGGATCAGAAGAAATCCAGTAAACCCTATTTCTAAGCCTCCAATAAACATATTTTTTTTTGATTTTCCAAAGATCTTGTTTTGTTTCTAAATTATAGCAGCTATTTTATAGGCCATTTTAGACAGCAGAAGTAATTTCATTACCTAATTCACTTCTAGACACTTTATGTGTGAATCTATGGCAAATACAATATTTTATCCTGGCCTGCTTACTTTGGGCAAAAGTGAGTGTATCTGTCATGTCTACCAACAAACTGCCCAGCACCAACTTTTGATGATATAATCCACATTGGTAATTTTCCTTTATTGTTTCTACTGCATTGCTTTTTGGCTTGTTGACTTCCATACCTAGAAGCATGCCAAAGAGCCCATATGCTTTATACCACTATGGGTGTTATACCCAGGACAAGAGAAACCCTATCTGCACCCTTATCTACCAGGTCTTCTCTAGTGTTTGGCTGAGAATCTCTATGAATAATTATCTCTCATGGCCTCCAGGAACCCACTTTGTTCTGGCACAGGAAACAAAGTAAGGCACCTGAAGATGGCATGTGAATACTTGCTTGATGATAATTTATCTTACAGATCACTTCATATTTCTGTCAGTGGGTTCATGCTGCTGGAAGGTATCCTCACTAGTAGATCCTTATATTACAATGAAATTGATTTGTGAAAATTAGTTTTAGAAAGTATGTTTTTTGATTCCAACAAGTTTAGGTCACTGGCAGTGACTATCCTCCTGAAATTATTTAGTTACTATCTTCTGTCAAAAGCCAGCAGTGAACACCACCACCCCTTTAGAAACTGGTAATTGTTCTGCAAACAAGTTATATCTTCAAATCTTTATAGATTAAAATACCAAGAATTATGCTCTGGGTTTGAACTTTACTTGCTGATTGGTACAGAATGCTTTCTCCACATTGGTATGGAAATTTGTTTATAAAAAATTTAAATGCTGGGCCAGCTGCTAGATTGTGGATTTACATCCAGCACAGATCACAGAATGGTTTGGGTTGGAAGGGACCTTTAAAGATCACCTAGTTCCAACCCCCCCTGCCATGGACAGGGACACCTTCCACTAGACCAGGCTGCTCAAAGCCCCATCCAACCTGGCCTTGAACACTTCCAGGGTTGGGGCATCCACAGCTTCTCTGGGCAACCTGTTCCAGTGCCTCACCACACTCACAGTGAAGAACTTCTTCCTTACATCTAATCTAAATCTACCCTCTTTCAGTATAAAAAGAATTTTGTGGCCCTCCTCTGGACCTGTTCTAATATGTCTATGTCTTTCTAATATAGGGGACCCCAGAACTGGATGCAGTGCTCCAGGTGGAGTCTCATGAGAGACAAGTTACTTGTTCATTGCCTGGCTAGGATATAACTCCGTCCAGTCATGCCTGTCTGACTTTCAGTATTTTTAAGATCGGGCAAAAGCTGACAGTATTTTTAGGAGAAATTAAAGAAGCTGTTGTCCTACTTGTGCTTATGAAAAACAAGAAACCATTACAGGGATGCTTAAAGGTGAATGGGTGCTTCCTGAAAAAGGAACATGATAATGTGCTTGTCCCTTATTTGGGAAAGCAAAAGTCAGAGTAAGGGTATTGACAAAGGATTTGATTTCAGATAAAAGAGCTATGTAAGCATCCTGTCATCTTTGGTGAGATGAAACAGGCTTTTTTGAAATTGAGCAAAAAGTACCTATTATATGCAGTCTTTTTTCTTACTTTTGTACATCTGCCTCAACCAATTAACTGTTTGGCCCTTCTTCCTTAGAGTAATGTCAATTTATTGCTGGTTTAATGCTTATTTTGTATTGAGTGATTTTAGCCTTCTGAAACATTGTTACTCTGTTCCAAAAGGAATGGTAATCTATACATGGGGTATAGTCAACTTTCACAATATTCTGTATCCTAATATGGGATCTAACAAACTGAGGAAGTAATGGTGTATTTTTCCACTAGGATCTCTGGTAAGATTTAGGGTATCAATTTGGGAGAGCCATGTCCCAGTAGCAGGTGTTCAATAATTTTTTGGCATGTAACAGATCGTGAGCAAGAGCCTGAGCATCAAGGTACCCACAACACTAATGTATGTATGGACAGATCACTTTTAATTCCAAAAACAACAGCAAGACTTTGCTTAGCTGGGAGTAATCAGTAACTTTAGCTACATACCTTATTCATTCTTTTCTGACATCTGTCATATTATATGAAAATAATTTTGATAAAATGTCATATGACAGAATTTTTATATAGATATATATATATACACACACATATATATATTGGATTTTTTTTTTCCTCTGGATGATTTCCTTGCATTTGTTTGACTCCTGGCAGAAAGAATTGTCCTTCTAATCTCCTTCTTCAAAATAGAGTGGAATGATGTCTTTTCTGGAGACAATCCAAGGGGTTTAAAATTGTGGAGCTATTAGAGAAAAACCTATGATGATAATAATTAAACGTACTTAAGTATGCTTGTAGCTTGGTTTAGAGAGCTGAAACTTATATAATTATTCCAAGTTACTCTGCCACAGGCAAAAGGCTTTTCTTTTATCATGTACAGCAGCTTTTCTGACTATGGCCTTAAAAAAGCACTGACTTTTTGTGTAAAGCCAAGCCTTCTGTTTCTGGTCTTAATTCTTTCTCAAATTTTTGGCACACCATTTCTTTGTCACTTCTGCTTTTGGGTGTTGCACATCTTTATTTGTTTACCTCTACAAAACTTAAGCTGTTGTTAATATTCTACATGTTAACCAACTAGATGGTTATCAATTTATTATATATCTGCAATAGTAAATTTCTTCCAATAATTCTTCAGTTTCTTTCAAACCTGGTATACAACTTCAAAAATTCTAGATTATTCTTATGCATCTTTCTCATTTGAATCACTTCTTCCTATTAGATTTATCTATATTTTAATAGACAGTTTATTCATAGTAATAATAAAGGGATTGGTAAATATTTTTAACATTTTAATACATTTAGAAATTATTTATTAGATAACTCACTATGCATTTCCATACATTAGAATTCAGCTTTACGTAGGAAAAAAAAACAACAAAACAACCCAAAAAACCAAAACCAGAGTGACTTGCAATGTAATGAATGTGCTGTGTGAGTGCAGTTTAGAGATTGTTTAAATCAGGAGAATAACCATTCTGACACTACATCATTCTAAAAGGGGTTTTTGAGGTGATTTTGAAGGAAAAAGAAAAGAAAACTATAGGGATTGAATAGAAGTATTTTCTGCACGGTGTGTGGGACAAATACTCATCTCATGGACACCAGTAACAAATTTGCTATTAATATTCTAGTACGGTGTCTGTCATTTAATTGATGAGTAATAATTGCAAGCCTCAAGGTGAACTTTGAAGTTATAGCCTTCTGACCAGTAGGGAGAATACAACCAGCTGTGTCTTGTTTTGTGTGTTTTGGTCTTCTTGCTGAGAATATCATCATAAACCGATATATTTTAAAGCATTTTTAAAAAATATTTTAATCATTTAATATTTCTGTCTGCACATAGTAGCAATGTCTGAAGGCAACATTTGTGCTTGACATTGCATTCTGCCAGATTTTTAGAAAACATTTGTGAACTCACAATTTATTGCACATAGTGCACAAGTCTTAAATGAGTGGGCAGCTGTGGAACTGTCCATGGAGGCTAAATAGAAACAGCCTACATTGTACTTGGTGAAAGGATAAATGCTGACATTTAAATCAATTTGTGTTGTTGTTTCAGATATAAGTAGAATCCATGTGTAAACGAGAACTTAGAGCTTTAAAAATTAGTTGGAGATATTTTCCTTTCCTATTTCACTCCTAGCTTTACAAGAACTTTTCCTTTCCTAGAAGGACTAGGGATACTAAAAAGATCCAAACCAACATTAAAAGTTCCACTACTAGCTTTCATTCATAACATTGTCATGTAAAGAAAATGCAGATCACTGCACTCAGCCTGTAGAAGGTAAGAAGTTATTGTGTCCTACACACAAATATAGGAAGAGCAGACTTTTCACCCCAAATAGATTTTAATTCAGATTAATAACAGGCAAGAAATAACATGGAAAATCAAAAGTTGAGTCTTTCTGCAAGAAACCCATTTGCTTCCCCTCTGCTATGGTCTAAGGAAAATGGCTTCTGTCCCCAAGCTCATAGGGAAAATTATTAGACACATAACTTCACATGATGTAGAAAAGGCAACAATATTACAGGATGCTTTTAGCTTAGTAGTGAATGATGACCTGAATTTCTTCAAAAGAAATCATTACTAAAATTCTCGTGTCATCTCAAATGTAAATAAAACATCTTAAATGTTTGGAAAGACTTCAGTGGTATGTAATGGCTATGGGTAGTGGTTTAGGTAAGTTGCACCAAATTTTCATTTTGACAGCTAACCTTTATGGTAGGTTTTAATTGGACTGGGGTGCCAAGCAATTAATAGGAGCCTCCATAGCCTCTGGGCTGCCTGCCGACTGCTGTACAAAAATGGCATCGCCTGAAGCACCTGCTCCTGTTTCAAAATTAGAGAAAACACTGTTTCTGAAATAATGTGTTAACTGAGCAGAACAGAAGTGACTTGAAAAAGGTAAAAGGTCACTTTTAAAATGAGAAGGTTTCCCTCTCATATATTACCCCGAGTGTAGACTGTTGGATCTTAAGTACCACTAGGATAAAATTTTGGAAATAACTGGGGATTAATTGAAATAAAGTAATAATCCTAGTCTAATTTAGGACTGTTTTCAAACAACTCATACCCATATATGAAAGCAGTTTTCCCAACTCATCTAGTTCACATTCAATAATCTGGAAATCTTCTTTGGTGCTGAATTGTAAATGCTTCGACAGTCAGGGACAAATACTGCATGCCTTCTGTATTCTGACTTTTGGTGGAAATGACAGAAATTGATTTTAAGTCTGAGTTTAGGATCCAAATCTCATAAGTGCTTGTCTTTAGTAAACTAGAGTTGTCCTTTGTAAAGCTACTTCACCTAACATTTACACATCTGACAAGCAGCTTTTCATTCTCAGTGTTTACTTTGCTAGCCTAAATAAGCAAAGCCCTCTGTCTCTTACGAGTTATCTATTCCTCTGATCTGTTCCATATTCATCTGAATTCATAATCTTTGAGTACGGTGATCAAAAAGATGTGTGGTAGCTCAGATGAGGTCTCACTTGTGTTTTGAGAAAAGTATTTTTATTTATTCATCTCTGTATTCTTTGCCTGAAAGACTGGGGAATGCGCTTACTTTTTTTATGGCCCTATTATTTTGGGACTCTTTTATCTTGTGGCTAATATGTCTTTGTCTTCTCTTCCTCAGCAATTCCTACTCAAGTTGCTAACTTACTGCAGATATTCTGGTTATAAGTCCCCAAGGCTGTGACCTTCCACTTTGATTTAGTTCCATTTCTAACATTGCTTTCCTTGAAGTCATCTGAATTTTCTGCGATAATATCGTGATCCTTCTCTTCATTAGTCCCTCCCAAGTTTGAATCATCAACAAATCTTATAAGCACTTTTTTTTAATCTTCATCATTGAAAAAATTTAATAAATTATTATTGAGCAACTAAACTGGGAATGTCCCTCTTGTCAGTCCTGTTGCCATGTCCCCTTTAGGCAATTCCTTAATGAGGTCTTCTCCAGTATATGATTTATGCTGGTTTACAAAGCCAAAGTAGACTTGATCTATAATATTTCATTTGTCTTGACAGCTGGGCATAAGTCTATCCAGCCAAACTAATGTGGTATCTATTTTTGGTAAATGATTTTCAGTTTACTTCATTATCCATTCAGCTCTATGACTAATTACCCTTCAAATTTTTTATTTTTACTCATTATTGAGGGTCTATTGGACCTAAAGATCAAGCAATTCACCCATTCTTAAAATGTTACATTTATTGTTTTTCACCAATATAGTATCAGTGTTGACTTTACAGATTTGTTAAAAAGTTTGAGATCATTCTCACTTAGTGTGTGACTAAGTATGCAAAATTATTTTACTATAGTTTTCAATTTATCTGTACTTTGTTAACCTTTGCCTTTTTTTTTTTTTTTTTTTTTTTTTTTTACACTTCACCTCTCTATTGAAAACTGAGACCCATATTATTTGGTTTCAGGATGAACCTAGATTATCTCTCATCTCCAATCCAGCCTCTCTTCTTAGCAGCAAGCTGCTGCTCTCTCTGTTCTCAATTTCTTTATGAAATGGAAGATGCTTTTTCTATTTGTTTTAGCTTTTTTTACAGGATGTGACTTATCTACATTTTTGTAGTTCTCAATTTATCCCTATGTTTTTTGGCCTTAAGACAGATTTTTTTTTTTTTTTTTGTTAAGTACTTTTCCAGCATTCCTTCAAAGCTTTTATTATTTTTGTTTATACTGCTTATTTTTCATCTATTTAGATCTCACTTTCCTATTTGCTTGGTGTTTCCAGCTCTTAAAGTATCCATTCCTAGATTACACAGTTGATAGAATATTTTTTATAATATATCACTAGACAGAAAAATTCATGATTTTTTGCTTACTATTTGTAGCTATTTTCCTATAGAGAATATCTGCTACATTGCCGTACAACTGACACTAAATCTTTTTTAAACCATTGATGAGGTTTCTTCCTGCGCTTTAGTCTATCATACAATGCCAAAGGTAAAATTTGTCATTTAATCTTATTACTAGTGCCAGGGGATTAATGTCAGGTGGCACTTGTGGTGACAGTGAAAAGATTAAAAAATAATTCCATTAAACCTGCCTACTGCATTTGATATTTGAATCACTAATAAGAGGGATTACCTTCTTTGTAGGCCGTGGTAAAAATAAGCTCAGCGTAATTGTCTTATGAACCGAAGGCCTCTTTCTAATACATGAAAGATTCTATTTCATAAAGATCTCTGATTAAGACATTCATTGAAATTTTAGTCATATTAGGCTAATGGGAAAGATCAACATAGTAGTTCCCTCATTTTCTGATGATGAACATTATATGTTTTCTGAAAGTATATAAACATAGTTAAAACATACTCCCTCTTAAATTTCCACATTTCCATATAGCTTGTATTACGTTATTTCTTCAGCCCAGTTTATCAGAAGGGAGAAGTAAAAAATACAAATGGAAACAATTAAAAGAGCCAAAATTATTTACAAAAAGGTTCCTATTAAATATTTTTCATCTTTAGCAATTTGCTACATTCTCATTTTCCCATAGCAAGAAAAAGTAGAGGTTTAAAGATCCTCTAGCAGCTCTCAGACATTACATGCAGGTTTACAGCTGGGAGTAATTTATTATCATTTCTATATCTGGAAAATGAAGAAGAGGTACTAGACTTGTGCAATCAAGTAGGCCCTAGATTCAGTCCAATTGTTTTCTTCACATTCATGCTTCTGAAAGAGGAGTAGAAAGACCCTCTCTTTTTAGAGATGTAACCAGCACAGTGGTGGTTCTGGATATAATTTAGTTTTGGAAGCTTTGAATTCTTTATAAATGCTGTGAAATCATATTTATGCAAATAGACCCTTTACAGTAAGGCTAGCTGGGTCTTGGGTCATGCTGTTCCTTGGTACACATGCTTATTTTATTGTCTGTAAATGTTTTGATGCAGTTTAAAAAAATATTTTAAAATGGCTTACTATAGACTGTGTATATATACTGCATCTAAGAAGACCTTTGAAATGTCAAAGACATTAAACAGTGTTATAATCAAATAGAAAACATATAAAATATTAGAAAATGTTAGAAAAGTTAATTGATTAAATTTCCATTTATGTTAATTTATTTTTTTTTTTTTTTTAGTTTATTAAAAATCAGGAAAAGGCTGGACATGGAAGGGTGTAGCAAAAGTGGCAGGTGTTACTGTAGATCTTACTGCCTGTTTTACAGATGACTAAGAAACTTCAGTGGGAGCTAACCCCGTAAATTTCAGACATCTGTGCAGCATAATGGGTGGACAGAACAGTGTGCCCAACCTCTCAGTTAAGTTTGGCCACGTAACAGAGGGATGGAATGTGAAAATTTCAACACCAAGATATTAAGACCTACAATAATATGGAAACTATAAATTATTGTGTTTGACTTCCATACCAAGCAAATTTGTATAATAAAAAGTAGTGTTACTCAATACAGGGATATAATTTTTTACAAAACAGAAAAAAACCAAAACAACTTCTTTAGAAGGAAGTTACAACTCATAAATGGGAGCTATTTAAAAGAACTTTTTTAAAATAAAGGAAATAAACACATGGATAACAATGACCTCAATGAATCTGGATTTATGAAGTGCTTCTTGCAAGGTCTTTACCAAATTTTCTTAAAGCAATAAGCTGTCATGAAATAAGAGGGAAAGCCACCTTGTAAATTAACAACTGGTTAGTAGTGAGAAGGGGAATAAATAGTCAATGTTTTACAATAGAGGGAGAATACCAATGGGGATCTGTGCTTAAGTCTATGCTGTTTATAAATTACGTCGGTGAATAGAGAAGTAAGAAAATTTGCTGATACAAGAAAGTCAAAACCAATATGGCTACAAGAAGCTGCAAAGTGAACTTGAGTATTGAGAAACTGAGCCAATAATATGGCAGGTGAAAATCACTGTCAGAGTTAATAAATGCTGAGTCCTACACATAGGAAAAAAACCCCAAACCAGTAGTATTGTTGCACTGTCCTTGTAACTACTTGCACAACAATGCATTCTAAATTGATTATTAATGCTCAGAAAAGAGTATTTGTTAGAAAATGTCAGTTCAGTCCCTAGGGGTAATCAAAAGGCACTTGGAATATTAGAATTATTGGGAAAGGAATGGAAAGGAAAGCAAAAAACATCTTTATGGTATGATGCATGCATACTTGCTATTTTGTGCTATTCTAGTTGCATGGTTTTTAAGAGAATATAGCAGAACTAGAAAAAGTATGTAACAATAAAGGAGAACCAAAAGACTGGGATGGGCTTTTATGTAGGAAGAATCTGAACAGAGTAGACTCTTAAGCTTAGGGAAGTGAGGAAGAGAAAGTTAAGTGACATGGCATTAGAAAAAAGAATAATTGATAATTGTTCAGTTTTTAGAAGGAAAAGGAATTGAGGGATTTGAGGTGAAATTCTCAGGAAATAGATGTAAAAGAAACAAAAAAGTCCATAATATGTATCTTCAGCATTGGAAGTCATTATCATAGGATGATTTGGGTGCCAAAAATATAAATGGATTCAAAGCAGTTGATTAATTCAAAGAAAATTTATCAAGAAATATCAAGTACAACGTGGAAGGCAGAGTCTGTGATTTAGGAAGCCCCTAAACCACAACCTGTTGGAAACTTGTAATGTATATGTGACACTAATATTCTGTATGTGCCCAATTCTCATATACTTTACCCCAGATTTTGCTACATATCCCTATCAAACTTGTTTTGCTGGCTTTCCTTCAGTTGATCCCAGACTCTAATTCACAGTCCTAAAGCAAAAGCCCAAGTGAGTAGAGGAGTTCTCACTTTTCTATATTCTTTTATGTTGTAAATAGTCATTATCTGTCTATTTAAAAATGAAGATACTCTGTGCTAATATAGTAATGACCAATGAAATAAATACTATTCGTGGAATTGGCCACGCTTCTAAAAATCTCTTCTGTGGCAGAACTTTAGATCACGAATGATCAACAAATGATGAACTGCAATTCTGAATATTTAGTAGTATACTATGTTTTGTCCTGAATAAAAGCCAACCTGTAACATGTTTTATGACCCATCATCAGAAGTTTTTTGGGAGTCCTCATTGCTGTAAAAGGAAGACTTAAATTGTGTAACAGCATTAGTCCAGGGTTAACTACCGGTCTTCCTCCTTTCTTGCTACAATAAAAACAGTATTATTTCATCACTGCTTAGGAGACACTAATGAACTGGCACAGATGTTAGTTTTATATCTTTTTATGCTTTTGTTGCAGAATGAGTAAAATAGAAAAAAAGATTTCTTCATGCAGTATAACACAGCAAAACTTCCAGCAAATAAAGCAGAGTTTCCAGATAAGCATTTCAGCTATGTTTTATCTCTCTTTTACCAGAACATCTGCTTCTCAGTTCTCAGTAGGTGTTTTTGTTTACCATGCATTCTGCCCTGATTGCCTAGTCAAGAGTCTGCTTCCCAATGATTTACGTGACTGAAACTTAGACTACTGTGGTAATGAGGACAAATATCACAGACCTTTTACTGTTGGAGACTATTTGTTCATGTTTTTAAGCAAATGTGGTTAATTTGCATTTGCAGCTTCTTATGTGGCTGTTTTCTTGAAATACGAAGTATCTGAGTTTGTTGGCAGCAATATTTGAGGAAATGTCAGAGGGGAAAAAAAAAAAACCTAAACCAAAAAACAAAACAACAAAACCAAACAATAAAAGGGCAGAAAAAAAATATAAAGGAAAGCAATGGGATCATCCACTTCTAGAATAGGGCAGCTGATCCATGAGAGAGGCTGAAAAAACTGTATAAAGCGGGAAAGCTGTATATCAGGATAGAGCCAAAATGTTTTGCTATGACTCTGTTGGATAACAGCTTACATTAGTAAATGCAACTATTTCAACTGGAAATACA
The DNA here is from genome assembly GCF_000737465.1 of Haliaeetus leucocephalus. Classification (NCBI taxonomy): domain Eukaryota; kingdom Metazoa; phylum Chordata; class Aves; order Accipitriformes; family Accipitridae; genus Haliaeetus; species Haliaeetus leucocephalus. Next base: position 627,467 of record NW_010972671.1, read on the forward strand.
ATTCTAAAATGTTTGCCTCTGTGAGGAAAAATATACCATATAGCTATTATGTTCAAAGCCACTTTGTAATTTCAAATTTGAAGGACTCTTTGTAAAACTAACAGCTTGTGTTTTTAGAAATCGGTTAGAGGAAAAAGCATAATGAATAAATTACTGGCTAATTCTGACTAGTGGAAATTTGAACAAATTGTGTTGTGCTATACCTTGCTGCACATTTGTGTTCATTTATAGTGCTATGTGAAACTGAGTATAGGCCCATATTGTACAGGCTTGGTTGAAAACAACCCAAACACAAAAAAAAGAAAGTGGAAAAAATGGTCCTTCTCAGTTTTCCTAATAAATTGTAAAGCTTGTCTTTCAGAAAGGATTCTGATGCTGTCTCTGGCAATTGTTTATATAAACCTATTCATAAATTTAAACAGCTTTTACTTAAACTACTCTAAACATTAGGAAGCTATTCCAGAATTTTATACCTCTGGTAATTAGATACTGCTTTAATTTTCAGTCTCAATAATTCAATGACTGGTTTATCCTTTTGTAGTAATGTGGACACTGGCATTTACTCTTTCTAGCTGTTCTTCGTTCCTCATGTTTACCATACTCTCACTTCTTTTTATAGAAAATTATCTATTATCATAACATCATTCTTAGTTTTGCTTGGCTCTACAAACCATCCTAGTTTGATATAATTTGTGAAGTAGATAATCCAGTGCTATGCTCATAGCAATTGCTTTTCTCTGTATGTATTCCAACTTGAAGCTGTATTTTTGAGCACAGGAGACCCAAATAATATTTCTGACATCCAGATGTGATGTTTGGGTGATATCTCACCTGTGACTTATACAACAATATTGATCTTCTTTACCTCTTCTAGAAATACTTTTGTCTGATAAATTCAATATCCTTTTCCAAAGCAGACTTACACTGATGATTCATAGTCACTCACATAGACAGAGTAATATCAGTGATTTGCTGCAGATAAGCATTGGCTTTTCACAAAAATTATCTGTCCTGAAATGCATGATATTGCACTCTATATTAATGGTATTCTATTCCAGTTTCTGTACACCAAATCAAGTTATTAAATTCCTCTTGATTTTCTGATCCTCTGTATTGGTAATACTTTATCAAAACTATTTTTATTAGCACCCCTGTCTTTGGGGTATTATTAAGTGTAAATATTTAACAAAATTGGGTCCAAGCTGATCCCTGAATAACATGTTTAACAACAGTCCTTCAGGTTCAGCAGTTGACCTTCCAGTACGACTTGCTTCCCTTTTTCATTTAACCAGAAATCTCCTGTTAGGTAAAGTATGTGCTTAGCTTTATGCACCAACCTATATGACGGATGTCAAATTAAACTTAAGTGTGCATTTAGGAATTTTACTAGAACTTAGTATCTTCTTTAAGTATATGTTTTCAGTGTAAAACAATACCATCAATGAATATGAATTTGCTTCTAGTATTAATATTTGGTGGAATTAGAAGAGAAGGTAAAGTAAATTATGACAAAAGTGTGGAACTATAGGTGGCAGTGATCACATAAGTCTGAGTTTCATACTCAAACAGCTGAAACTGAATGGTCTGCTGCTACTCCAGACCTGAGAAACATGCTCCATCTGCCAATTTTGGTCATATTTACAGAAAATTAATTTCTGAGATTTGTCAGCCATGTTATTAAAGGCTCATGTTTCCACAACACCAATAAAAGTTCATTTTCTAGATGTTGTGCAGTGTGTTGCTCAGTCTGAAAGAACATTTTTTTTTTTCATTAGCTGGAATAGAATGAAGTGATATATAGAAATATTATTCACTAAGATTAGTCTTGTGAGCTTAATATTGTTTTTTACAGCTGATCTTTTCTTTCTTTTTAAGTCCACTGAGCTTGATAGGTTTTACTTGACCTCTCCATTAATGTTTGACTGTGTTGTTTTGCTGTATTTCATGTAAATAAACATAGCTAATGTAAGTCTCTATAATTACATACACAGCATAGTGAAGAGTGAAGATAGTCGGCAGGCAATAAGCCTTTCATAAGATGTGGTTAACAAAAGGTTATCTAATTCTAGCCAGAAGTGTGTGCACGTACACCAGGCAAGGTGTGCATGTGGAGTCACACTGAAACCTGTATTTGATTTGCTTGTAGGAAGGTTAACCAAACTTACGCTGCACTACTGCTCACAGTAGGTTGCCAAACATCTGGAAATACCAAAAAAAGTGCATTCATTGCAAAAGGAGATGCTGTTAGGAATGTAAAAATCAAAAAAGCATCTGTATTAAGCCAGCTTCATCTAGCCCAATATCCCATATCTGACAGTAGCCAAAAAGCAGTTGTAAAGGGAAGAGTAGAAAAAGTAAGGAAGTACCATGATGCTTTCCCCAAATATTCTGTCATCAGACTCTATAATTTGGACTGTTTTTCCTAATCCAGCAGTGATCAATTTATAGTCTTTTGTTTGTTTGTTAAATGGAGGCTGTAGCCTCACTTGAAACATCCTGGCAGCATGAGATACTCTGAAGTTCTCTTACAGAGTTTCCTGTGACAACTTCTCTTGAAATTCAGGAATTGACATTCCAAAACAAGCTCATCTGCAAGGTATGACAAGACTAAAAATAGGTGCAAGAGAAATGCAGTGTTGGCTCTCATAATCCTGTTTCTGTGGAGCTTCTTCAAAGTCTAATGTTGATCACCACTGAGTATTTTGTTAAGGAAGACCTACAGGGAATAAAAATCAAGGGAAGGCATGGTGAAAATCTCATGTGGTGCAGGAAAATAACTTTAAAATATTTTTAATAAATTCCAGTAATTTTGTGATGTGAGGTTCAAACTAAGTGAAGGTGGGAGCCAAGGTTTTATGGATAGCCTTGACTCAAGCCCGCATCTTTGAATTAGAAGATACAACGGCAATCCATTCCCACTACTCCTGCCAAGAGTCTGAACCAGATTAATTTTCTTTTAATGTAAATGAATGGTTACCTTTTTAGTAATGAGGATCTGCAAGGATAAAGCTGAAATTCTGAAAAAGACTCCTAATTTTTACTTGGGAAATGAACTTCCTAGTAATGAGGGTAAACTGTTTTGACTTTTGAAAGCGCTTACTTACAGTCCCCCTGGCTTTGATATTATTTCTCTAAGGCTGTCTGTATTTATATATTTTTATAATAATTATTACCAAAAAAAATTAACATATTAGTTTAGAATTTTTGATCCATTCTTTTTAAAGCCAGAACATTAAGAAAGGAATTTTCTTTTTTTTTGGTGCCTATTTCTTCAGCTTTTCCAGAATCATTCTACAACTTCCTTGATGTGAGGAAGCAAAAAGAACAGTGGTACCAGAAATGAACTTTAGGCGGTGTCTTAATTTCACAGTTACTGTCACTTCCAGTTCTTACCCAAGCTTTCTTGAGGTCAGCTTGATTCTGCTCTGAAGAAAGAGCAATTATCACTCTCTTAATTAGGCTTTAAAAAAAACCCACCCCCCCCCCCAAAAAAAAACCCCAAACCAAAAAAACAAACAAACCCCCAAACCCCCAAACTGGGAATCCATTCTTAATCCACCTCAAGGTATGCCTCACTTTGTTCAGGTTGGGTAGGCTAGCAGTTTCCAGCTTTTGAGCAACTGAAGGTAAAGTACTTTTTTATGTGCTCCTAGATTTTGGGATGTTTTCTTCCTTGTTGGTGTGAAAAGCCTATTGGTTTAACACCGGTAGCCAGAATCAAAACTACTCCTGTTTAAAGACTGTGTATGTAATCAGATGTTGATGTATCTGTGCTGCGTGCACATGCAGTGAATTTATCCTCACAGGGCAACGAAAAAGAATGTAAGCATGCTTCCAATTCTTTGAGATGGAAAAAAGGAAGTTTTGAGAAATTATCACAAAGTGGTAGAAGCTGGGACAGGACCAAGTCCAGGATTCAAAGGTGCTGATTTCTAGTCTTCTACTGTAGGGTTAGAGACAACAGTATGTATTTCCCATGCTTTTGTGTATTAAGAATGATTTGAGATCTGAGTTGTTATTGTGTATCTCTTTACTTATGTTTTCTCATATGAGTTTTAATGCTTTGATTGGCATAGACTAAGTTAAGAAACTTAAAAGCTAAGTAGGAAAGATTATGCTGTCTCATGAATAACAAATGAAGTGTGACAGGGAAGCACATTATCTTTTAAATTGCATGTAACTAATTTGTTAATTACAGTCAGAAACAATGTTGCTACTTTAGTTTAAAATCCCCAAATAAATCTGGGATTTGCAGATAAAGTTTAATATATGGCATTGGTAAATATCCCACTGAGTAGAAAAATCTGCAGGATTTGGCCCAGAATTGAAGTAGGACTTCCTTGTTTCCTAGCCTGTTTGGCATAGTTGTTAGCAATTATACTTATATACTTACATCTAGAATCCATCCCAGAACAGGTTACCATTGTGCTAGGTGTGGTAAGAAGAAGAAATGGCCTTTCCACAGACAGTTTAAAGTCCGATATAGGTAAAACCTGACATAACTATAATCTGAAATAATTTTTAAATAAAGATGATGGAAACAGCAGGGAAAGAAATATGGGATTGTCCTTAGACATAAAAGAAGCAAAAAGATTTCTAACTTCAAATTATACCTTATAAAGCATGTTAATCTCAGTTTTATAGCAGCTTCAGAGTTGAGGAAGTCAATAGAAGGGTGCCTGAACTTTCTCAACTTTCTCCTAGCTCATGAAATCACATGGAGTGTCAGGTTTGCAGGCAGCATTACATTGTTTTAATGAATTTAACCTGATGCATGCAAATCAAGATACCTAAAGACCTCCTCATGACTCTAAAGTTCTGTTTATTTCTGTATTGATACAATACTGCAGAGTCACTGGAGAAATTTTCAATTATTTCTTTACTTTTACTGTAACTTTGTTCTTAGCCATCCTAAGCAAAGAATACTCACTCTTCTGGTGCTAGGTCATTTCTAAAGGAAGAACTGAGTTTTTCTCACTTTCTGATTGTTAAACTACATGTTCCTTTCAGAGGCTTTTCTGTTGGAAGTCAGACTGTGAATGAATAATACAAAACCAGCAGTGGTATAGGAATAGTATTACATCTTGTCATGTGGTAATTTGGGAGGGGAATGATGACCACTTTTGTTTGAGATTCCTATGATTTTACTTTTTTTCATTTTGCAATCTAATGAAACAATCTTTCTTTTATATTTTCATATAGAATAATCAGTTCCTCTGGTCCTTTTATGCTTTCTCTCCTGATGTCCTCCTTTGCCATGGGAAGGAATTCAGGAAAGCGTCTGCAAAATTGTTGTATTCATCTTTTAAAATGTCTGTGTCAAGATGCCTTAAGCACTTTGACCTTTGTTAATAGATTGGTGCACAGTGACTACAGCTTAGTACTTAATAGCTGCCCTGCTGTTCTAGACCCTAGTTGTGTAATGTTTGTGTTGTCATTTTTTTAATAACGAATTCAGTGGGATTAGTTATATTGCCTAACTCTAAATCCACTATTGTTTTTCATATTTGAATATGACTGCATATTGGCATAGCCCATAGCTCAATTTATTAAAATATTGTAGCATAATTGAAAAGGGTTTAAATAATAAAATAGAAGAGGAAAATGAATAAAGTATTTTATACTTCCAAAATTTTGAAATATAGAAATCTTGAATAAACTTGTGTGCATCATTACATTGTATACCTTTATAATAAGTCTACATAAAATATAGCAATACCTGTACTGTGAAGGTACACTTGGATCTGACTTTATTTTGAACAATATTGTGATGGGATGGATATTTACTCTTTCAGCTAGATAGCATAATATAGGTTATATCTTCTCCAATATAGGTTGGAATCGGATGGTTATTGCCTTCCCAAATAATGAGGGGAGAGCAATGCTCCTTTTCATACTAGAAAAATGTGTAAATAATTTCCCTAGTAGTGGAGACAGCAAAATCTCCATGGACTGTCTCATACATTCCTTAGCAAGTTGTTTTTGAAAAAAAAACCAAACCAAACTAAACCAACCAAAGTTCAAAAATGAGTCACAGCTGTGAGAGATGGGGACTGTTCACCTGTGAGGGTGAGCTTTCAGGAGCATCTAGTAATTTTACTTGACTCAAGAGAATTTTGAAAGTTGGAAAACTTGCTTTATATGATAGATCTGTTAACTAAAATGGTTTTCTTCATTGCAGGTCATTCTCAGGTAAGCTAAGACCTCTTTGAGCTTAATTTATTTGCTTAAGCCAAGAAGCAAAATATGTACTGATAACTATAGGTCTTTGAAGAACTCCATTTTGGTGCAGAGGGGGAGTAAAGTTAAGGCTGAGTTTCCTCAAGGAGATGATAGGGTGCAGGAAGCTCCTCCTAAAAGTCTTAGAGACATGTAATGTAGTAATGTAATAAAAACCCTGTAATGGTAGAGACCTAAGGTGCCTCTAGTTCAGTATCCTGTCTCTGGCAATATCAAGAGTTGATACGCAGTAAAGAATGTAAGGACAGGCAAGCATTAGGTGAACACTCTGCATGAATACTGTTCTAGCATCCAGTGATCTTTAGGTCAGGCACTTGCCAAATTAGGAGTGATGCTATGGCATTAAATAACCTTGTATGGATCTTTCTCTCATCAGTTTGTCCATGTAAACTTTTAGGTATCCAAAAGATACTGCTGAAAGTGGTTCCAAAACTTCAGTGTCTTATGCGAAGAACTTCCTTTTATGTATTTTGAACTTGCCTTCTGCAAGTTTCTTATGATGACTTCTAGTCTCTTATATTGGAAGAGACAGTGAACAGATGTTCTGTCTGCATTTGACAGACTGCTATAGATACTCTTCTCTCAATGATTTTCCAAGACAAATAGTCATATTCACTTGAGCTGTCTCTTTTAAGGAAGCTGTTCTGTCTATGCCTTTTGACTATTCATCTCGCCCTTCCCTGGTTCTTTACCAGTCATCTGTCCTTCTTGAGATGGGTAGTACTTGCTTTAGATGAGTACAGATGTTACTTTGATAAACCTATTGACCCAGTTTGGTAGTATGTTGTTTAATAATTTTTACCTTGTTTAAATCCTTCTTGGATAATATTCTCCCCTTTAAGACTACAGACCAATGCTTTTATGATCTACCTATTAAAGAATCATGTTGAAAAGAGGAGGGGTGATTCAAAGAAATTAACTCAATAGTTTGATTAACTGTTAAGCAGGTATTCTTTATTGGCAGCGCTGGATGCACGGGGGATCGCTCCACCTATCGTGCGCACCGTCGGGTCTAATTGTGCAGGTTAAGTACATGTTCTACATACATATTCACTAGATTTCCGAGAAATGTTATACATATTCATTAGTTTCCCAGGAAACTGTTAACATATGCAAATGTCCTTTATGCAGGCGCAGTGGAGGTCTCTGGTGGTCTTCAGGAGTCCTCTGGTGGTCTTCCATAGTCTTCCTCACTTGTCCGCTATTTGACCCTCCTCAGGTGATTCTGCGCAGTATGGTCTTTTACATGTTTTAATACATCAGTGCTCGTTAGTGCTCTTATTATCTAAGTTCTCATTAGTGGTGTAAAACCATATGGTTAGTTTAAGCTAAATTATCTACAAGGACTAGAACAAAGGCGGGAGTTCTTACCTTTTCTGGCCCTATCTATTCAAGCAAGGCCTCTACTTGAGCCTTCTCGACAAGATCGTAAATTTATCAAACATTTAATTAAGTTTTGTGATTGTTCATGGTTCCTTCTTGCTCATCACTCCCAAGTACCAGTCTCTGACAGGCTTAATCCTTGACAAACACCAGTCTTTGGTATGTAAAGTTACAGAGAGACAATCATTAAGCAATTAGCAGTTCGTTCTCTGTATCACTGG
>NW_010972671.1:635320-641082 GCF_000737465.1 Haliaeetus leucocephalus
CTGGGCAAGAAACCTTCTTTTGACCCTCCTCTATTGGTTTCTTTCTCTCACAGTGTCGTGGTTTAACCCCAGCCAGCAACTAAGCACCACGCAGCCAATCACTCACCTCCCCCCACCCAGTGAGATGGGGGAGAGAATCAGAAGGAAAAAGGTAAAACTCGTGAGCTGAGATAAGAATGGTTTAATAGAACAGAAAAGAAGAAACTAATAATGATAATGGTAACACTAATAAAATGGCAATAGTAATAATAAAAGGATTGGAATGTACAAGTGATGCCTAATGCAATTGCTCACAACCCACCAACTGACGCCCAGTTAGTACCCAAGCAGTGACCCCCCCCATCCCCACTCCCCCCCAGTTCATATATGTCCTAAATGTGATGTCACATGGTATGGAATACCCCTTTGGCCACTTTGGGTCAGCTGCCCTGGCTTTGTCCCGTGCCAACTTCTTGTGCCCCTCCAGCCTTCTTGCTGGCTGGGCAGGAGAAGCTGAAAAATCCTTGACTTTAGGCTAAACATTACTTAGCAACAACTGAAAACATCAGTGTTATCAACATTCTTCTCATACTGAACCTAAAAACATAGCACCGTACCAGCTACTAGGAAGACAATTAACTCTATCCCAGCTCAAACCAGGACACACACGTATAGTATGTACACACACATATGAATATACACAACCTGCAATGATCATCAATATTCAGTGTCAGTGCCTACATAAACCATAAACTAAGAAGTCTGATGTTTTGCCATTTCAATGTTCAGTAAGCTGAAAGAAACTTTTTTTTTTTTTTTGCATTAAGGAAAACCCCCAGGAAGATTAAATTTGTTCATTAGAGGAGCTAATTGCCCCCCCCCCCCCCATCCCTGATTCCAAACTCATTTGGAATTTTTCTTCAAAACAATTTATTTTCTGTCATGGAATAAATTAATGTAAATGTATGTTTAATTGTGCTTTCTGATTTAACTGAAAAGTGAAAATAAGTTCATTTGGTCTGCTAGCCACTACAAGTCAACTAATGAAAGCATGATTCTACTTCATATTAAATCATCATTACTGTGAGAGACTGAATTGTTTTCTCAAGCTATTTGTCTCCAAGATTGTTTGTTGTGAGAGACTGGACTGTCATCTTAAACCATTCATCTCAAGGATTGTTTGCCGTGATGAGCCACTTATCCCAGAGATGGCTTATTTAAGCAGGGCATTCCTCTGTCCAAAAGGACGATTGCCAGGCCGCTGAGGCACTGAGGGCAGGAGACAGGCAGGAGCCAGTGAAGAATGTGGAGACTACTATTCTCAATGGAAAATGCAGCCTTTGAGATAAGGTACTGGTTTCTGGTGTTGATCATGCGAAGGTCGTGTGATAGACAAAACCTGCAGCACATGAACAGTGCATGAACAGTACGTATGTGCATGCATCATTGGACTACGCCCTATAAAAACCATGGAGACAAGCCGTGGTGTGCACCCGTCACCAAAGAATTGAAGACCGAGGACCAACGGGACGCCGCTGGATCCATGGTGGTGACTATCCTTGCAACTCTATCCTGACTGCTTGATTTCTGCCTTTTTTTCTGTTCTATCCTATTGCTACTATTTTCTACTTTTGATAATAAAAGCTCTTTTGGGTATACGGCATTTGACCTCGTTTGTGTCTTAATCTCGTTCTTGGGATCATATCGAAACCTTCCCCGACATTGGATCGGGACATCTACTGAAGGAAAACCTGTTATGAGAACATTCAGAAAACAGCCACTTCAAGAGATACATGATAAGATATACAGAGAACAGTCCATTTAGGCAGGGTTTTCCTATGTACTGAAAACCATGACCAAGATAAATGTGACTTTTCTGCATGAGGCTGATCTAAGTCTATTGCCCTTCCATTAAGGGATTGGAGGAGGTTTTCTGCCTTGAAGTTTACTGATATTTCAAAATGAGAAAAATGTTCATACCATATGAATTCTAATCTCATGTAGACAATTGAAAAAGAGATACACAACTTATGTCAACCAAAACCAGCTGCTTCTCCAAAGCCAAATCCTAGGCAAAGCTGAACATATTTTCTGGAACAGACTGATTAAAAGATGTTACTTTTGGTTAACTTGAATTAAATGGTCTTGCTTTACTTAAATTTCCTAATGACCTGCTTTTGACTTGAGAAAAAAAAAAATCTATGCTGATTTATACTTTGTGAAGACTGGTATGTTTTTATAGCTCAAATGCAGATACCATCAGCATCTTCTCAGTAAAAGTCAGGCTTACAAACCTTAATTTCAAGTATTTTAATTGCCAACAGTTAAAAAATATCTATTTCTAAGGGATTTGGGGGGATTTTTATATTTATTAGTTTATTATAAGCTGTTAAGGTGATCCACTGAGCACAGTGAAGAAATTAAAGAAAACACTAAAATTAAATCTATACAGAGAACAATTATTTATTGGTTTTGGCAAAAGCAAAATGAATTTTCAAACTAATCAAGACTATGTTATCTGGGACTAGAGAAATGAGGGAAGGGATTTTCTTAACAGTACATTTAACAAAAGGTTAGAGATGAAGTAGTAGTAGAAAGAAATTCCAGAAGTGAACAAGAATAACTTTTATGGTAGAGCCAACAAAAATTATTGTTCATTAGGAGGACAAGAACTCCATCAAATCAACATTAATCTGTTTTCATATTCAGACTTACATTAGTGTATTATGATAAATTTTCATTAAAGTTTTATTGCTTTGCTGTTATATATTAGCACGATACCTGTACTTCAGTTATCATTCCTTGCTACTACTTAGACTCTTACCTGCTTTTATTCTGAAATTACCTCTTTAGTTTATCAATAGTGGCTAAAACAATCAAGATAAAACGTTAAAGACTTAAAGTATATGCCAGCTGGAGTTTCTGAGGCCTGCAATTCCATTTAAAAATAGATTTTGGTCATCTTTCAACTGTTTGTTCAGGCAGATCATAAATATATGACCCAAATTCTACATATGTAAACAACTCATAAGCAGCAATGTTAAGGAAAAAAAAAGAATCACTTAAGGCAAGTGTGACTTAGTATTTTCTATGTAGGCTTCCCATTGTTTTCATTTAAGCCTGGTTTTCGAAGATGAATCAGGTGGCGTACAACAGCACAGCTCATGTAGCAGATCTGAGAATGTGGACTAGATTTTTGCCACTAATGGAACATTTCAATGTTTAAATAAGCAGTCCAGTCTGCCTGGCTGCACGTACAAATCTCCACTTTGCCTAAGTATAAGTCTGTTTAAGAAACAGCCCAATTTACAATGTGTTGAATAACTTATTTGCAAATCTTTTATGATTTTGGTAGGCCCAGAAGGAACTTCAGGGACCGCTCTGTTTTTCTTGGAGCTGTTGTTTCTGACATCTAACTCGAACGTTGCTGTACTGCTTAGCCACTGATCATGCTTCAATGTTTCCCCATGTAAAAAAGTTTTCTTTCTACTTAATGTTCTGAAATTATTATAAAACTTGAAACATTTTTTCTTAGATACTGCCAACAGTGCCTATATCCTAGGTCTTTTGTGTTTTAAGCTGAGAAACCACAAAAGGCAAAATGGGTATTTCAGGGTGCCCACAGAAGAGGCAGCCTTCAGATTTATTTATTTTTTTCTTTCAAAAGACATGGATCCTGTAGAAGAGACAGCATTTGTGGTGTATTCTTTGGCTGTCCTCTTCACTAGGAAGATGAGAAACAACCCCTCTTAATTTTTAAAGTAACCTTTTCTAGATTCAGATGTGGATGTCTGGAGTTTTACTGCACAATTTACCAAGATGTAAAGATGGCTGCATCTGCAAATCTTTTTAGATGACTCCCTTGGAAATTAGCATTAATTACCTGAGGCAGGTGGGGGAGAGGGAAAAGAAAAGGGTGAACAAAAGCTCACTAGATTTTTTTTTAAAAATTATTATTGCTCTGGGTCAAACAGGCAGCAGCTTAACAAAAAAATAAAGCTAGAAGGTTAAGCGAACTAAGTATTATTTTTGGAGTAGAGGAAGGGGAAGCAGAAAATAAGGCAATAGGCCCTGAGCCTGCCTGTCCCTGTGGCCTTGCTTGCACACTTGCGGCTGCCGCCGAGGCCGGTGGCTGTGCCCGGCCCTGCTGGCCCGCCTCCCTCAGCGGCCCTGGGATGGTGCCTGCCAGCTGCCCTGCCTCCCCCAACCCCATGGCGCAGTGAAACCGCACAGCCGAACTGTCAAATAGGTGCTGAGGTGAAATGGGGAAAAACAAGATTTCCTCCAGCTGCTTAAATGCCACAAAGTGCAGCTGGCCTGCGCCCTGTGTTCTGACAGCCAGTTTTGTGAAGCAGAGGGGATGAGGGACGAGACCGAGAGGTGGGAGACCAGGCCCCGCGAGCTGCGTTGTGCTATGGCAGGCTGGGCAAGGGGTTGTCCTTCCTGCTTACCTTTCCCTGTGTGTAAGCCTGAGCCCTTAATTGCGACACGACTTTTTTTTTTAAGATGCAAGGTATGTTTTGAGAACTTTACATGAAAAACAGCCCATCCCGTTGTGTATCTGAGAGGCTGTGGGGGATAATTCAGCATTTTCTGTTACTGCTGCTCTCGACAATCCTTTCATCCTCATTGGCAAGCTTTGGAACAAAAACAGATGCTTGCAATTCCTCAGAAAATGCTGAAAATTGTGATCATCAAAAAAATCTTTGTAACCTATTAAGAGGTAAATAGTGTTTAAAGTAGTTAAGGAGTGTTAAAATGCTTTGCTTGCTAATATTTAAAAACCTAATTTATATTTTAATTCACTAATTCTGATTCCTTGTGATATTAATTATGATTAAATAAAATGTTCAGGAAAACCTCAGGGCAGGTTTTTGGAGCTTGCTCTGTAATCCTGAGGTGGTTTGGATTGAAACACACACAACAGAGTTAAAAGCTACTTTAATTTGACCTGCAGGATTAATTCTCTGAAGAGGCATGCCAGCCAGCACAAGCATTAGAGGTGGTGCTCTCCTTCTGTGACGCAGTGCATTCTCTCACTCTAGCAACCAGGTTTAGAGAAACTTTATGACAGACAGTGCGTGTTTGTTGATAAGTAACAGTAGTCCAAGCGATGGGGCGCAGCTACCTCCATGTGTCAGTGTTTCCTTGGGGAAGAACAACAGTTTGTGCCTCCAGTGAGAGCTCCTGATGAACGTCTGGCAGATGAGGTGGAGGATGCAAACAGCAGTGTATTGCAGTAAAAAAGCAGTTAGAAACTCCTGGGAAAAGCAAGGAGCAAAATCATGCCTAAGCCTCCAACATGAGGAACCAAAAAAAACCCTTTTTTTGAGAGACTGTATAGAATGTGCCATAGTTCTGGAAAGCGTTGGAGGAAACAGCTTTGCAAGTATAAAGTGAGCAGATTTGCTTACTGACAATTTTGTTTTAATCTGCTATGCTCAGCATTACTAAATTTTCTCTGTTGAAAATGTTATGCTGTACTAGTATAATATAATACATCTTAGTTTAAATGATGGAAGGGTCCTTCAGTGTTCTTCACCTGTTTTTATTCCAAAGAGAAGATAAGGCAATGCCATTTGCAGATCCTATCTATTGTTGTGCTAGGGAGGACTAGTCTCTAATGGTTTGCTACCTCTCAGCTGAGATTAAATCTGTAGCACTCCCAACAGAGGAGGGGAAATGTGAGCCATAAGGACCTTGGAGGTGTGTATATTTGATTCCTTTTTCATTTTCAACAGTTCCTTCCTGTGCACGTACACCACCCCCCCCCCCCCCACCCC
>NW_010972671.1:641092-642732 GCF_000737465.1 Haliaeetus leucocephalus
CCCCCCCCCCCCCCGTGTTTTGTGTCTCTCAAGTTTGGGTCTGTTTTCCATATCCCCATTTCTTCTTCCTCTGTACTGGATGTATTTGTTGTACTGATGATTGTCGTGCTTAATCTTTGCTAGTTTATTTTTTCTGGAAGCAGAAACCTGTCCTGAATGTCAATTAATTTTTTTTACTATTATTTACTGTTGGTCTAATGGTTGTGGTTTAACCCCAGCCAGCAACTAAGCACCACGCAGCCGCTCACTCACTCCCCTCCCCCCCACAGTGGGATGGGGGAAAAAATGGAGACGAGAAGTAAAACTCGTGGGTTGAGATAAGAACGGTTTAATACAACAGAAAAGAAGAAACTACTAACAATAATGATAACACTAATAAAATGACAACAGCAATGATAAAATGATTGGAATGTACAAATGATGCGCTGTGAAATTGCTCACCACCCGCCAATCGACACTCAGTTAGTCACCAAGCAGAAATTCCCCCCGCCCCAACTCCCCCCAGTTTCTATACTAGATGGGACGTCACATGGTATGGAATACCCTGTTGGCCACTTTGGGTCAGCTTCCCTGGCTGTGTCCTGTGCCAACTTCTTGTGCCCCTCCAGCTTTCTCGCTGGCTGGGCAGGAGAAGCTGAAAAATCCTTTAGACTTTAGACTAAACACTACTGAGCAACAACTGAAAACATCAGTGTTATCAACATTCTTCTCATACTAAACTCAAAACATAGCACTGTACCAGCTACTAGGAAAACAGTTAACTCTATCCCAGCTGAAACCAGGACAGTATCCACCCCTTATTCTATACCATTGACGTCATGCTTAGTTCCCATACCTTCAGTTACATCCTGGTCAATCATCATCACCTTTTCCATCCCTTTGAGACATACAAGCAATGATATATATATATATATATATGTATATATGTATGCACACACAGAGATATCATTCCTTTAGTTTATGGGTCGTGTTCATAAAATGTTCGTTGAGTTCATTTAGTTTCCGACTCTGGGCTCCATCTGTCATACGGGCAGGAGGGATGGTGCAAAGTCCTCTCAGTCAGTAGAGCAGAATTGGGCTTCAGTGCAGTGTGACGACCAGGTGACATTGGACGCAGCAGGAGGATGGTGTGCACCATTGGACTGCTGCATGCTGGAGTCAGTTCTGGTTCCATCACTACTGCGCTTTGCTCAGTTTTATCACAGTTCTTTCTTGCTTGATCTAAGTGATTCTTACTATGGATATAGCATGTAAAATTTATAGTAATGATAACATACAGTAGCAGGATTATATAGCAACTAATATCATACAGTTTAATTCTGGCTATTCTCACCTAAAATCAAATCCCCTTGAGGCACACATCGGACTTGCCCATCTTTTCGCATCACCCACCAAGTGCACCCAGGCCCTTGAGCAAAAGCAATCCCACAAATGGGTTTACCTTTGCCTGAGGCAGGAGTAACCCAGACTGTCTTCCCTAACATATTTTTTTATGTGCACTACAGGGACTTTATCCCCTTCTACAGTATGTAAAAATTCTGACTGGGCAGGGCAACCCCGATTGGCAGAGCCTCTGATGTTGACTAACCAGGTGGCTTTTGCTAAATGTGTATCCCAATGTTTGAAAGTTCCACCCCCCC
>NW_010972672.1:0-1169 GCF_000737465.1 Haliaeetus leucocephalus
GCGGCGTTTCCTCACCGGGAGGAAGCAAGGAGCGCGGCGGCGCCTCCCGCCGGTGCCGCACTGCCGTTACCGTCGGACGGCACGTGCAGGACAGCGGCAGCCCCGCGCCCTCGCAGCCTCCGAGCTGCAGTACCGAACATTGGTCGCGGGCTGGCAGCGGCGAGGGCTTGGCACAACGCGCCAGCGCGCATGGGCGGCGGCCCAGCTGCAGTACCGAAGTCTGTTCAATAGGTGGCGGAAGAGAGCGCTGGCGAAACGCGCCGCCACCGCGCATGCGCGGCTCCCGAGCGGCTGTACCGCGCTTTGGTTGCCAGGCAACAGCAGGCAGCGCGACAAAACGCGCCACCGCGCATGCGCGGCTCCCGAACGCCAGTACCGCGTTTTGGTTGCCAGGCAACAGCAGGAGCGCCGTAAACGAGTCAACGCACACGCGCCCTTGCCGATGCGCCGTGTCGTGCTTCGGTTGCCCGGCAACAGCGGCGAGCGCCCTCAACGCGCCGCCGCGCATGCGCAGCTGTCGAGCTGCTGTACCGCGTCTCGGTTGCCCGGCCACAGCTGGATTCCCACCGACACACGCCACCGCGCATGCGCCCCTCCCCAACGCCAGTTCCCACCTTCGGTCACCGGGCAGCAGCATCCGCATCCCCGTAACGATCCTCTTCTGAGCAGCAGCTGGATGAGGGATGACTGACAGCTCAGCCCAGTAGAGACCAGCCACAGGCGGCAACTACTTACTGGGGGCACAGGGCTTACATTGCCCTGCCCTTTCCCCACTCGCAGCCCGGGCAGTCACCTTCATTGCCTCCGTTCCAAAAAGCACCCGAGTGGCTGGAGCGTTTACAGCAGTCAAGTGCAAACAACAGACAACTCGGGTGGTCGCTTCTGTCCCTGCCCCCCCACCCCATTATCTGGAGAGGAGAAGCAGCACAGGGAACCTGCAAACGGCGGGCGGGGGGGGTGGGGTGGTCCCCTGGAGCAAGCCCCAGGGACTGCTGTATCCCTCTGCATGTGGCATCAGGGTTGCGGGAGTGAAAGCAGCCAGTCAACAGCTGCTGGCGAGAGATTTAAAAAAAAACATAACACCTGGTTCAGGTGACAGCCTGAAGGCAGGCCACAAGAGACCCAAAGCTGCTTTCTGCCAGAGGGGCAGCTCTGTCCAGCAGGAAACA
>NW_010972672.1:1383-1971 GCF_000737465.1 Haliaeetus leucocephalus
CAATGCCCCTCAAACTGCCTGTGCTTCACCCCCAATCTTCCCCAAACTGGGGAGTTTTTTGCTTTTTCAAAATACTCAGTTTGGGGTGTGTTTCAGTGCTTTTCCACAACATAAAAAGGGGTGTGGGTTTTGGTTGTGGGTTTGTGCATGAAAATGGGGTGGGTTTTTTGCTTTCCAGCTGCACAAATCCAGGTGGATTTGGCTTTCCCAGGAGTCCCAAAGTCGTTTGGTTTTTTCCGTTGCAGTCCCAGAATCAGAGGGTTTGGGGTTGTCCTGGTTTCGGCTGGAATAAAGTTCATTTTCTTCTGAGTAGCTGGTACAGGGCCATTTTGGATTTAGGATGAGAATAATGTTGACAACACACCGATGCTGTAGTTGTTGCTAAGCAGTGTTTGTCCTAAGTCAAGGACCTTCCAGCTTCTCATACCGCCCTGCCAGCAGAGGCTGGGGGTGCACAAGAAGAGTCGCTGAGCTAAAGGAGGATTCCAGGTAAACAGGTCAGCTCGAAATACACCACCTCCTTTAAAAGTTAAGAGCGATTTGAACACTTAAAATCAGCATTTAGGCTAATCGATACCATTTTGAACA
>NW_010972672.1:3066-3842 GCF_000737465.1 Haliaeetus leucocephalus
ATCCACTCTGATGGGAAGTTTATAAAACAAAATTTCTTTGAGAGAGAAAGACTTCCATTTTGGAAAATCTCTTTCCAACTGAAGTCAAAATTACACACTGTAGGTTAAAGGAAAAAATACATTACTGAAGCAGTAACTCATCAAAAACACCTCAGGACTCACTGTCACTAGTTACAAGGCTGCTAATGCTTCCTGGGAAAGCCTGGAAAACACACACATGCGACACCGGTTTGTCCTGTTTTGTCCACGTCTCTTCTTTGACCTTGATTGCTTTTAGTACAGATGCTAATTATCTCAGTAACGTTTTTGAGTACTACTATAAGATATTTAAAAAAAAAAAAAAATCATTGACTGTAAAAGCATAAAGCTTTTATCGTGAAAACAAAGTCTGTTTCTTCTGAACAGCTGAACTCTTACGAACAGTTTCTTCCCTCTTTTAGTACAAAATTATTTTCACAGTATCATTTACTAGCAAGCACACAGCAACAGAAGATTATGCTTTCAGGAAGAGAAAATAAACTGAGGGAAGTAAACTTTGTATAGGTGTAACATGCTCCGGAACAGAACTTATTTTTAGTATTTGTGTTAAAATATTTCATGTAAAAAAAAGTAGAAGGAGAGTTGGCACACTCTCAACGTTAAAGTCCATACCGCAAGTACCTTTGGAAAAATGCAGATGGTACCTTGTACTTGCAGGCCACTACGGAATCTTTCCATCTGTCTTGTACCGTCACGGCAGAAGAAAGGGCAACCACGGCGAAACGGTGCCAGCTGAC
>NW_010972672.1:5191-7250 GCF_000737465.1 Haliaeetus leucocephalus
ATGCCATCAACACTCTTCATGGGGAAGGAAAGAAAAAAAACCCAAATAAAAATCAAGTTGAAGTACCAGTTCCCATCATGTTTCGCTCATTACATTTCTACTGGCATCTAGGTGCTCCAAAATGAACTACGGGGACACCACATATTCCTAAAAATTCAGTTATACATAAAAAAGTAAAAGGCTATTTCCAGCTTGCCCGTCAAATCAGTATGAACAGAGAGAAGAGAAACACTCGACCCTGAAGAAGCTAACAGGCAGCTCTGAATTTACCAGACAGGAAATTTCATTCTTTCACCTGAAACAAAAACACATCAAGGGACCAGTTCAGGAACAGGGCACGATCTGTGAACAGCAATTTTTCCATCACCCTTTCTGCACTAGCAGCAAATTTGCCTTCTCTGTGGGTTTAACGTGGAGCATCTGTAGCGCCCTCAAACTCGCAAGTGTTTCTCTCCGCTCCCCCAGCCCGACACGTGCGATTACCTGAGCAGCAAGCGGAATTGACCACGCAGGATTTTCTTCGCGTGACGCGGAAGGTGACACTGGGAGAAGAGGCAACAAAGAAATGAACCTGTGCTCGTCACACCCAGCCAACGGTGGAAAGACAGGGGAGGATTCTGCCGGAAGGGCTCTGCACCCCAGGAGCTCCCGCCGGCCGGTTTCTCTCCCCTTTGCCTGGTACCGAGGGGACGACGACACCTCGGCCGCGCCCCCTCGCAGGGGGGGCTGCCCCAGGAGAGCCGGGGGACCCCCACCTCGCTTCTGCCCACGGGAACGGACCAGGCGAGACCCTCCACGCAGAGAGAGGAGCGTGGCGTGGATTGCATCCCTGACGGAAGAGGCCGGGCTCCCCGCTGGCAGAAGGACAACTCACCTCCCTGCTGCTCGGAGCTGCTTGCTGCGGACAGCCCTGCCTGTGCCCAGCCGCTCTTCCGCCGTGCTGGGAGCGCAGTCCAGCCAACGGACGTTCCAGCAGAAAGACACTCCAGCTAATTGCAGCTCCTGCTCATTACAGCTGCACGTAATTTTGCCTCTGGCTAATGCACGCTCCAGATAGCGGACACCCCGCCTCATTCCAGCTCCTTCTTGCTACAGTTCTGGCTAATTGAAGCCCCAGCTCCGCACTGAAGCTCTGGTTGATTTCAGCTTCTTCTCCTTCCAAGCTCCAGCTACATGCAACAGCCTGGGCTTCTGATAAGGTTGTAAATCAATTGCTATCAAAACGTGAGCATTAGGATTAAAGTCGTAGTTATAATGCTGTATAAATATTCATTAATTTGTGCGATTAATTACTTAACTATTCTAAGCAGTGTAGAAAGAAGAGCTGGCCTCAAAGAGGGCATGTGGGGTCTGAAAAGTGCCTTTCCCCCCACAGACCATCGCAGATGTTGAGTTTAGCCTGCTGCGTGCCAGCCTCCCAAACTTCGGGGTCCGACACAACCAGACCCCCATCTCTGGGGAAGGTCCATGCCCCCTGCCCACCCCCTGCTTTCCCCCACAGCCCCCAACACCCTCCCACCCACCTGCCTCTCACCCACCTGCAAAACCAGCCAAGCCGGCTCCCGCTTTTGGCCCCCGCACCAGCTGACTCGGGGCCCATTTGGGAGCCAAAAAACCCGGCTGCTGAGCCCGTTCTCAAGGCCCAAACACGCAGGGCCGGACCTCTGTTTCTGGGCCCAAAGCCGCGCAGCTCGGTCTGTTTCCGAGCCCCCACATCAGCCACGCGAGCCTGTTGTCAAGCCCCAGGAACAGAAAACTTGGGTCTCCATTTCTGGCCCCCAAACCAGCTGACCCCCTTTGCAGTCCCCGTGGGCAATGGTGGGGGGAGCGTAGCCACCCCACAGCCCTGCACCCCCGGGGCCCCACACGTAGTTTCGGGGAGTGCTCGGGACCTGCGGAGGGCCCGGCCCCACGCCTCTGCGGGGCAGCCCCAGCACAGGCAGGGCACCACTTCATTATTGCTGTTTCAGGCTTGCTTTCCCTGGCATCACCGCCAGCACCGGGCGCGCACCCCAAACGCCCCAGCCGAAGCACTCCCGCGGGGAGCCACCCCCCGCCG
>NW_010972672.1:7260-9150 GCF_000737465.1 Haliaeetus leucocephalus
GAGAGGGACAGAGACCAGGACAGCGGGGAATATATGCACAGAGAGGGACAAGGAGTGGGACACAAGATTGCAGAGAGAGGTACAGGGAAGCGGAAAGAATGACAGAGAGAAAACGAGGCCAGTGGGGAGCAGGTCAGAGAGCTGGAGAAAGACAAAATACTGCTGGGGAGCAGCACAGGAGGAGAGAGCCAAAAGAGATGAATGGGAAGCAGGGCAGTGGGATGCAGACAGCAAAAATAATGATCCACAACAAGACAGAGGGACAGAGAAGTAAGGGAGAGGGAACAGGACAGAGGAATGGAAGGAAAAAGCACTGATGAGCAACAGGACGAAGGGATGTAGAGAAAAGGGAGGAGGGGAAAGGAAGGAGGGAGAGAGAAAAAAAGATGGGAATAGAGCATGGAACATGGAAAGACCAAAAGCTGGATAAGGAACAGGACAGACGGACTGAGGGTGGTGGGGAGAGGGGAACCAGATGTACATTAAGACAAGAGATGGAGAAGGGGAAAAAAAAACCAGTGATGGGCTGCTGGACAGAGACAGACGAAGAAAAAGTAGGGCCAGAGTATGGAAGAGAGAAAGGAAAAAAGGGACAGCTGGCTGTATAGGGGGTTATAACTATAAACAATGAGACAGGCAGCAGGACAGAGGCATAAAGGCAGAATAACCAGGGAGAGGAAGCAGGACAGATGGTGAGGGGAAAAAAGAAGGGCCAGGGAGCAGGACTGAGAGATGGAGAAAGCAGCATTTCGGGCAGAGGGATAGAGAGAAGAAAGCACAGGCTGGAAGAAGGACAGGGCAGGGGGGAACAATGGATACAGATTAAGACAGAGTGACAGAACCCAGACAGACAGCAAGAGAAAGAAAAAAACAGTGACAAGCAGCAGGCCAGAGAGGGGGGCAGGGGGAAGGAGAGAGGGATACAGAAGACAAGTGAGGGACAGGGATCAAGAAAATGGGATATAGAGAAAAAAAGGAGGGATGGAGAGCAGGAAACTGGGATGGAGAACAAGTGAGAGCAACAGGGATAATGACGGGGAGATGGAGCCAGAGGAAGAACAGGGACCAAGAGCAGGACAGAGAAATGGAAAAGGAAAATTAGGGATGGGGAGCAGGACAGATGGGTCCTGGAGAGACAAGGGACCCAAGTATAATGACAGAGAAAGAGGGAGGAAGGAAGGGAAGGACGGATGGCAAGCAGCACAGCAGGATGCAAAAAGAGAGGAATGGGCAGCAGAGCAGATAAATGGAGAAAGAAAATAGTGGTGGAGAGCTGGTGAGAGAACTAGAAAGAAAAATAAGACAATGGAGAAGACTGAGGAGCAGAAAGAGAAAGGAAGGTAGAAGGATAAGGTCAGAAAGGTAGAAAAATCAAGAAAAATACTAAGGACGAGAAGCCCTGCAAAGAGATGGCACAAGAAAACATAGGGCCAGTGAGAAGGACAGAGGGATAGAGAGATGGGGAAGGAAAGGAGAGGAGGGAGAAAGGAGGAAGGAGGACAGGGGCAGGGTGCAGAACACACAGACAGAGAGAGAAAGAGGACAGGGAACAGCACAAAGGGATTGAGAAAGAAAGAAAGGGTTAGATCTGTACAAAGAGACCAAGAAGGAAAAATTAAAAAAACAGCAATGGGCTAGAGGACAGAGGCAGAGGAAGATAAACGGCCAGGTAGCAAGAAAGAGGAGGAGAGAAAGGGAAAAAGTCAGAGCTGGTTGGACAGGGAGGTATAGCAACAAATGACCAGACAGGCAGTAGGACAGGGAAATAAAGACAGAAAAAACAGGGACAGGAAGCAGAACAGAGGGACAGTGAGAGGAAACAAGGGGCAGGGAGCAAGACAGAGGTGGAGAAAGAAGCATTGGGGCAGAAGGATAGAAAGAGAAAAGAGA
>NW_010972672.1:9160-9895 GCF_000737465.1 Haliaeetus leucocephalus
GATAAAAGAGACAGGAAGAGAGATGGGAGACGGGGGTGGGTGGGGACAAGGAGCAGGACACAGATTGTCAGAGGAAGACAGGGAGCAAGACAAGGTGATACAGAGAGAGAGAAAAGGGACAGGGAGGCAGGACAAAGTGGAAGACAGGCAAAAAGAAGAGACAGGGAGTAGGACAGAGATGGAAGAGAAAAAGCCTAGGATGGGCAGCAGGACAGATAGCTGGAGAAGGGAAAAAAGCACTGAGCTGCAGGACAGAGATGGATTGAGAAAACACAGTGACAGGGAGAAGGACAGAGTGACAGAAAACAAAAAAAAAACCAAAGAGGGAACAAGACAGAGAATGGGGGGAAAGGCAAGGAGGAGGACAGAGAAACAGAAAGAGAGTGAGAGGGATAGGGAGCAGGACAGAGAGATGGAGCAAGAAAGGAGAAAAGGATGGGAGGCAGAACCAAGGGAAAGAGAGACAAGGACGGGGAGCAGGACAGAGGGATGGAAGAGGAGGAAAAAAATAGTGATGGGCTGCAGGACAGAGATGGAATTAAAAAACAGACACAGGGAGCATGACAGAAGGACAGAGAGAGACAAAAGGGACAGAGAGCAGGCCAGCATTAGAGGGGGAAAAAACAACAGTGATGGGCAGTGGGAGAGAGATATGGAAAAAGAAAAAAATACTGAGGAAGAGAGAAAAGAGAAGGGACAGCTAGCTGGAGAGGAGGATACAGTTTGAAAGGATGG
>NW_010972672.1:9958-10401 GCF_000737465.1 Haliaeetus leucocephalus
AAGGGACAGGGATCTGGACAGAGATGGAGAAAAAAGCAGCAGGGACAGAGGAAAAGAGACAGAAAGAGTGACAGGGAGTAAGGCAGAGAAAGAAAAAACAGGGCAGCAGCAGGATAGAGATACAAAAACTGGGACGGTCCTCAGGACAGAGAGGAATACGAATACGAGCAGGGAGCGGGACAAAGGGATACAGCAAGAAACGACAGGACAGGAAGCAAGACAGCGCGACAGACAAGAACAATGAGAACGAGAGAGACTGACAGAGACCGTGAGAAGCACAGGGGGTTGGGAAACTTAGAAAGAGAGGTATCAGGAGCCCTGCAGAGAGAGGGAGGGTGAATAAAAAAGGGGCAGGAAGCAGCACAAATGGTCACAGAGAGTAAGAGATGAACAGGCAGGAGGACAGGTACAGTGAGATACAGAATTTTAAAAAAAACAGCAAC
>NW_010972672.1:10914-11610 GCF_000737465.1 Haliaeetus leucocephalus
AGCTCTTAGGAGATGAGGCTTCCTAGACAGGTAGCCTTGCTCGCTCATACATTACGTGGCTGTACTGCACTGTTGGTGACGTGTACAGACCCTGGCGGTCTGACCTGCTGTGGACTACGAAGAGGGATCCTTCCACACGCGGAGAGGCAGGCTCTCTCTTGCCTGCAGCGGGGGGCAGCTGCCAGCCAGATGGCCTTCCATTTCTTCTTCTTTACCTTTCTGTGGCCTCTCCAGCTTCAGCAGCTCCCGTCCACAGCCAGTAAGCGCTCCGCCTGTCCCTCTGTGCTCCCGCGCCGCAAGGAGAGGGAGGCCAGGCAGAGACAGCCCACGCAAGCCTGAGGCCGCTGCAGTCAACGGCATCCCCGGGGACGAACGGACAACCGCACTCACAGTGTGGCCTCTGGGAGAGGGAAAGAGGCAGCAGCGACCGTTATTCCTGTAGCTCGCCCCTGGCCGGAGCCCCTCCTTCCGCAGACGCCGCTCGTTCCCCGCGCCGCTGCTAACGGCACCCACGTTCAGGGAGACTCGAGAACATCGCAGGGCCAGCTTGCTGCCCTCACGACAGGGCTCGGGGGCTGCCTGCGGCTACAGCACAGGCTTCAGGGGAGGGGCTGGAGCTGGGGGCAGCCGCACGGGCCGAGCGAAGGCGCCGGGGGAGCTCCGGCGACTCGGGGAGGCGCCCGCTGGCCGCGCCTG
>NW_010972672.1:11689-13568 GCF_000737465.1 Haliaeetus leucocephalus
GCCCGCTGCCGCCGAGACCCGCGCCCTGCGCGCCGCCGCCACGCTGCTCCCAGGGACCGCGCAAGAGCCGGCCGCCGACGGCGCGCCGGAGGGGCCAGAGCCGGCGCGCAAACGCCGGGCTGCAGTACCGCATTCCGGCCACAAGGCGACAGCAGCGGAGGCGGTGGCGCTGCAGTTCCGCACTTCGACCACGAGGCGGCAGCAGCAGCGAGCGGGGGGGCGGGGGGCGCGTGCCCAGGGGCGGCATCGGCGCTGCGGTTCCGCGCTTTGCGCGCTGAGCACCGGCAGACACCGACACCGCGCGCGTGGGGCGGTGGCGGCGCTTCCTCACCGGGAGGCAGCAGCGAGCGCGGCGGCACCAGCCCGCCGGCACCGCGGCATCGCATTGCCGTTACCGGCGGACGGCAGCGTGGAGCGCGGCGGCGCCTCCGCACACCCGCGGCGCCGTTTGGTTGCCGCGGCAGTAGCGCCTTGCCTGGCGTGTCTCCTCGCACAAAGGCCTTCCTGCTCCCTGAGTCTGAGGTCACGCTTTGGGGAACTCTCCACGCCCCAACCCTCCTTCTTGGTGAGGCAGGGAACAGCTGTACGTGACCGGGATGCCCCGCGGGGATGGGGCAGGGGCCCAGCAGAGAAGTCCAGAAGGACTTGGCTATCTGTGTGCTACCGGCAGCCCTGGAGAGTACTGCTGCAGGGCCAGTTCTCTCAGCTGGTCAGCGAGCTCACATCTGGGCAAACAACTGTGGAGCTGCCCGTGAGAGGAGGCTACAGGCACTCAGAAAGCCATCCAGTCCCTAAAGCTGCCCGGGAAGCTCTGCTAGCCTGGGGACTGGGCTGGGACTTAACCTTTCTCCCAGGCTAGGACCTGGAGGACACTACTGTGCTGGGGCTGCAGGGAGCCACCTTTGGGGGAGCTTGGGTTGCAGGTCAAGTTGAGCCAAAGGACCTGCCCTGCAGGGTGCAAAACCTGACTGGCTGCAGAAGGAGCTGATGGCCTGCTCCTGCCACTGTCCCCTCTGGGTGCAGGGCAGTGCAGGCTTTGGGGTGAGACTGACCCCATGCCACAGCCCAGGCAGGGCTGAGGAGGAGCTCCCAGCTTACCCGGGATGATCCACATCACCTTGTCCTCCTGCCAGGACAGCACAGCTTCCCTAGCACCCCTAAAGCCCACCTTCCCTTTCCCATGCCCAGCACACCCTGCCCCACTGGCAGGGTAAGGCCCCTCACAGAGCTCTCTTGAGAACAAGCCAACATGCTTATTTACCAAAACAGAGCTTTTTTGAAAAGCAGCAGCTGCACAAAGCCTGGCCCTGTCAATCCACAGCATGGCAGCTGTGATCAGAGGCAGAGCTCCCCAGAGATGGGGACATTTTCCTTTGCCACTGGCAAATCTTCTCCAGGAACAAGCGGAGAGTGTTGCCAGTCAGCACCGCTGCAGTATCCTGCATGCCATGGGCCCAGGCTGGGTGTCACTCCTGAGCTGGAGGGTGTTAAGGTGAGAGGTGGCACAGCCACCTGGGCCAGCATTCCCTGTGGGAGTCTAACACAAGGCCAGCGCCCTTGTAAGTCTGTACTCCTGGAGATGTCCCAGGACCATTGCCCCCCAGCCCAGAAAGCTCTCGGAGCTGCCAGGGCATTGCCTCCTCAAGGACAACCACCTTTGCCCTTTGTGGCCTGCCTCAGCCCCACAGGGCTTGGAAGCTGTGGTCCCCTCCATGCTGGTGGTCCCCTCCAGAGGGACTGCAGAGGTCAGGGGGTGAAGCTGCCATCCACAGTTCTGGCCCGTGCCTTGCAGCACCAGGGCCTGCACAGGAGACCCACAGGACCACCTGCCTGCTGCTCACCACCCGCAAATTGGGGGGGGGGGGGGGGCGCGGCCACA
>NW_010972672.1:13578-32852 GCF_000737465.1 Haliaeetus leucocephalus
ATGGGGGGGGGGGGGGGGGGGTGTGCCTGAGCTGCAGACAGAGGAGCATAGCACACTGATGCACCTGCAGTCAGTCTCCACCCCAAGCAGCCCCATACCTGTTGGTGACAGCCCGTGGCGAGCAGAATGTCCCCAGCAGCCAGGAGCTGCATGCTGAGGAGAAAGCTGCCATTGCTCATCATGCAGTCTGACACAGCCACACAGGGAGGTGTGGGATGGTGGTATGTGTTTTTATAATGACCATGCTGTGAGGTCACAGCCCTGCAGGTAGGGACACTTCAGTGACATCACAGCCCTGCATCACACCAGCACTCACTCCTGATGTGGATACCAGCCTGGCAGTGCAGCCACCCAGAGCAGGGGCCCCAGGGCTTTGGGCATCCCGCTGCCGTGCACTGACAGCTTCCCATCCCTGTGAGCATGTCAGGGATCCCAGTCCCAGCATCACAGACTGGCTAGGATAGGCAAGGAACAACCTGGTCTAGCCCTCCCTGCTCAAGCCAGGCCACCTGGAGCCCAGGACCACATCCAGGTATCTTTTGAATACCTCCAAGGAGGGAGGCTCCGCAAGCTCCCTGGGCAGCCTGTGTTAGTACTCAGTCACCCTCACAGTGGAAAAGGGTTTCCTGACGTTCAGACAGTGTCTCACATTTCAGTCTGTGCCCATTGCAACATTTGATTTTCCCCAAGTGCAACATTTGAGCTTGGGCAGGACACGGTGCCCCTGCCAGGGGCTCCTCCATCCGGGGTCACAGAGATCTCACTCAGGCTCTCCAGGCATACTGAGGCTCAGCTCCAGCTCTGTTGCTAATGTATCATCATTAACCTAGATACAAAAGAAAATACAGACTGGTTTGGTGGCTTCTGTCAGGGAACAGCAAAGACCAGCTACTCCCCAAAGGATGGGGATAGCCAGGAGGCACCCCAGCACAGGCAGCACCCTCACTGGTACGGTGCAGTCCCATGGGGCATGAGCTGGGGCTGGTAACTGGGCCCATCAACAGCCCCAGCCACAGCAAGCTATGAACCAAGTGCAGCATCCATCAGGAGCATGGGGCTGGGGGTAAGATACAACATACATCCAAGGAGTCCATCTGGGAGAGGAGCTGCCTACAACACAGGTCCAAGGCATCCATCCAGGAGACAGGGCTGCGGAGCAGCCCAGCTACAACATAGCTCAGAGGACAGAGGGCTGAGCACAGCTGGGACTCCTGTGGCCATGGGTGTGGGGCCAGGTGAGGCTGCTCAGGGAAATTAGAGCCTATTACTGCCCTCCAGGCCCCAACAACTTTAAAGTAAGTCTAAAAGTCAGTTTACAAAGAATAAACTCATTTAATGCTCCCCTTTCAATAAAGTAAGCAAGCTTACAGAAAATGGTGCCATTCCACCCACTCTGGAGCTAGATGACTATTATACAGGGAAACACAATTTGATGCTATCCTTCCTGAGATCTTCATAGCTTTAGAGCTACTTCCCTGTGCTCAAAAAACACTCAGAGAGAAAAAGCTTATCTTATATGCAACCAGAAATAATGCTGGTGACCACTGAGAAAAATATAGTTTTTCATCAACGTGAAGAAAAGTGAAATGCCCTGGGCAGAATTATCCAACATTGATTACACATCCATAATAACAGGGTTCAGGCACTGAGCAAGCCTGGCCTTGTGGATGGCAGAATCACCCAGGGATTCCTGCCTGGTTTCTCTTTCATTCTCCTCTAAAGCTGGGAAAGCCCCTGTAAAGCCAAGTAAGCAAAGCTGTAGGAACTGTCACAGTCAATACCTTTTCAAGAAATACTCTCCAAAAGAACATGCTGGAAGTATCTGTGCTTCTCACCTGCCACAAGTGCCTCTAGCAGCCACGTCACCCCATCCCAGAGGTGGCACACAAAGGTCACTGTGGAATGGGATTGTTATAAAGCCTATTAAATGGTGGCACTCACCTGCAATTAGACTCCCTGGGAAATGGCCTCACAAAGGGGATAATTAGCATGCCCCTAATTACTACCACTTCCTTTGGTGCTGTAAGAGTATGGCTAAAAAATTTAGTTTTACTCTACCCAGGAAGAAGATGGTCTGTAAGCATTTAAAGACTGTTTTCTACACCTCTGATGCCAGAGGTTGCACAAGCAACATGGGACAGAAAAAGAAAAAAAACAGTGGGTTTAAATTATGTTAATTTAAAAGCAACTTAAAGCTCTGATCTCCATCAGGTGGGGCAGGGAACAGAAATAGCCATAGTTGGCTTTGGGTGCATAGAGGTCAGGCAAGACGTGCTTACTCCTCCTGTCTGGCCTTGCCATCCCTGAGTGTGTGGTGGCCATCACCAGTCTCAGTGACGCAGTGAAGCTGTCCCCAGGGGACTCCTGGGCTCCTTGCTGCTTTTGCAGCTGTCTGCTGGGGAATGACCTGACCCTGTCAAGATGGTCTACGGAGCCCTAAAAATTTCAGGAGATCACTTGTAGAAAAACAGGTTGTGGCTGACTTACAGGAGAAAGGGTCCTTCTGCCTGAAGGTGCTTTGAGTTTGGGTCTCTCTAGGAGGCAGGTCTTGACACTGGATCGAATCACTGTCTTAATGCAGAGATGTTAATTACAACAAGCAGCCAGGACCATGCTTACAACCACTGAAGTCATACCTGCATCTGCATGGCCCGAGCTTCCACTTTGTCTCCTTCATTTACCAGCACATGTGCCAGGCACAGAGCTCACAGAATTGCTCAGTCCTGCTTTCTCCATGGAAATCCACAAATCGGGCTGCCTCCTCTACCAACTGCTAATAGTTGCAGCCGAAAAAGGGAACAAAACTGAAACACCACACGTGGTTTATTTTGATAGCTTTTGAACTCACATTTCTCCACTTCTCATTGTGACAAGATTCTCCAAGCTTTGCCTAAAAATAAAACATCAATGAGGACAAAAGGGCTGTTGCTTGTAAAAGCATCCCCTCCCCTTTCAGGTTTCTGCACAGCTAAGAAAAGCTTAAATATCTGTATGTGTGGGTGTGTGTATATAGACTCTCTCTCTCTGTCTATGTACTTATTGACATAATATATACACAGTTTTTCATCAGTCCTAAGCAGTTTCTGTGCTTTGGTGCTGAGCAGCAATCCAAGCCAGCAATCAGCCACCAGCTGACACAAGCCCTGATGGCTGTAGGATACCTCATGCTTTTCCAGTTTAACATCAGTCTTGGGTGATCCCCGCAAGCACTTGGGCTCATATTGCTCAGTGGTTACAATCTGTGGGTTTTCCGTTCACTGAATAACAATCTCAAATTCCTCCCACCAGGAACTTTGCTGCAAACCAGTATGTTTATTAGCAGCCCTTGGGCATTTTTCTAGGGCCACCCGCTTTTTCCAGCCAGAGCACTGAACTGCGCTGCCTTCCCAGCCTAATTTATTCTCAGCTTCCCAGTGCCGGGAATGAGTGGCAGGACAAGGCTACACGACACACCACTGCAGGGAATCCCAGCCCACAGGAAGCCCCGGCATGATGATGATGATGCACGAGCCTGGCATGCCCGGGCACCGTGTCCTCAGGGCTGGGACCCAGGTGGCCAAGGGTCCCCGCCAGACCCAGCAATGGGGCCAGAAGTCAGATCTGGCACCCAGCAGCCCAGAAATGGCACCAAAAAGGTCTTCCATTGCCTCCATCCACCCCAGTCCTCTGCCAATTTGGGTTACATCAGTGCTGTGGCTTGCAGTGAGCAGCATGTCCCACCCCTCACTCTGGCCCCAAGCATTTAATCGCTCTGCTGTTTTCGGGGGGAGGTCCAAACCATGTTTCTCCCTCCCGCTGCAGCACCTGCAGCTCCACTGGTGGCCATCCTCCCTTGCTTCCCCTTCCTCACCCTCTGGATAGCCACAGCAGCCCTGCCCAGGGCTCTGCCTCCCCTCCCAGTGCCCACCAACTGGTGAGCCTGGCTTGCTCTCCCGCTTCAGCATTTGCTCCTTCCCCGCGGCGGTCAGGAAAGAAATTTATTTTTTTAATCCCCCAGCTGGGAGTGGCGGACGGGTTTTGCCTTGCTCTGCCACATCTTAGTCACCATGGGACATGATGGTTCACAGCAGCAGACACAGCACATAGAAGCCCTGGTTTCCGTTTGGGAGCTGCTCCTGCATGGTGGAGAGACAAGGCAGCTCCTGTCTGCCCCATGGGGCTTCTCTCCCTCCTCTGATCCCAGGGGCCACAGCCATCACTGGCCACAGCTCTCTGCCAAGGGCCACTGTTTAGGCTTTGAAGTTGGGTGGCGGTGAAACCCATGGCTAGATTTTAGGTGAGGCAACCTCACAGCCTGCTCTGAAATACAGATGGCTCCAGATTGGTGTGGGAGCCTCCAGCAAGGACTTCCCTGCACCAGGGTTTTCCAGATACTCTGGGAACCAAGCCCCACACGGGGGCCAGCAAGGCCATCCTCCATGGTGTTCCTGTCATCCCTGCCCGGCATTATTCTGGCAAAAGCACACATGCATCTATGGTCCCACTGCTCCATCACAGCTCTCACTTCTGCCTTGTTTGTGCCAGAACCGTCCTGGGAAGAGGAACTAACCAGCAAAAATAGGGGAAGTGAGCCTGTCACAGCTTTCACAGCATTCACAGCAGAACCTGCTTTAACTGTTTGTTCCCCAAAACACACAGCAGCTGCCCTGTGCCACTGAAACCAGGGCCCAGCCACATGCCAGCATCCCTGGGCAGAGCCAGCTCAGTACCACTGGGACCAGCTTCCTGCAGCTCAGCAGTCCTGAGCAGGAGATGCTTTTCCCAGCTGGGCTTATTGCAGACCCTGGGGGAAGGACAGGGATGGGATAGAGGAGGCTGCAGAGGGCCCTAATGTAGATACGTGTTGGTATGGGGGACACACCTGTGTCATGGACTGGATCCCATGGGGGGACTCTCCTGTCATAGTTTAACCCCAGACAGCAACTAAGCACCACATAGCTGCTCACTCACTTCCTCCCCCACCCAGGGGGATGGGGGAGAGAATCAGGAAAAAAAAAAGTAAAACTCATGGGCTGAGTTAAGAACAGTTTAATAGGACAGAAAGGAAGAAAATAAGAATGATAATAATACAGTAATAAAATGACAATAATAATATTAAAGGAATTGGAATGTACAAAACAAGTGATGCACAATGCAATTGCTCACCACTCGCCCACAGATGCCCAGTTAGTTCCCAAGCAGCGATGCCCCCCCCAGGCCAATGCCCCCCAGGTTATATACTAGGCATGATGTCACATGGAATGGAATATCCCTTTGGCCAGTTTAGGTCAGCTGTCCTGGCTGTGTCCCCTCCCAACTTCTTGTGCCTCTCCAGCCTTCTTGGTGGATGGGCATGAGAAGTTCAAAAAACATCAGTGTGTTATCAACATTCTTCTCATACTAAATCCAAAACATAACACTATACCAGCTACTAGAAAGAAAATTAACTCTATCCCAGCCAAAATCAGGACACCTCCAAACCCACCAGTGCCTGCCCCAGGGTCTCGGGCAGCATCTTCCCCAAGAGAGAAGGGAGACAAGCATTGCACTCCCCCTGACACTGAAACCACACTGCACCACCTCCCCGCTTCCTCTCCTTGCCTCTGCCACAAAGGAAAGCCTTGCAGTCAGCAGCAAAGTCCAAGTGACCAGGACCAGATCTCACCCCATCATGTGAGTGGGACCCCAAGGCCATGGGGCCAGGGACAAGTCCCTTGCATGGCACAAACAAGCTAGGGTCACACGGGGGGATTCATCTAGAGGAGTCACCCAAGCACCGACCAAGACAGATTCACATAGTGAAATTCCCTGGGCACAGTGAAGAGCTGAAGGTGATATTTCTCCCTGCCCCATCCTCAGCAATGCAGCTTTCATGGGGAGAGGGACCTTTCACAACAGGGAGGCAATGGGCTCCAGGCAACTGTCTGCTCCCCACCCACTTGTCTCAGCTCCACTCAGTCATTTCTCACATTGTCAAGTTCTCACTTCTCCTTTCCCTTTTGTTAATTCAACCCCCCCCAAAGGAAGAAGCACCCAGCAGCTGCACCCCCAGCCAGCTCATTTCCCCAGCTCCCGCCTCACTGCTCAGACGTCTGGTGAGGGTGCTGCACCGGTTCAGCCATGGGCTGGGTGCTGTGGGGGGTCCTGCTCGTCTGCGTGTCGGTGGCTTGGGTGAGAGGGGCTGAGCAGTCCCAGGAGCTGTCCTCCTCTGCTGGGTTTCCAGAGTGCAAGAAGGCCCTGAAGCTCCCAAGTCTGGAAGTCCTGCCAGGGGGGGGCTGGGATAACCTCAGGAATTTGGATATGGGCAGAGTCATCAACCTGGGCTACTCGCTGTGCAAGACCACAGAAGACGGATCTTATATCATCCCAGATGAGATCTTCACCATCCCTCGCAAGCAGAGCAACCTGGACATCAACTCCGAGATCATCGAGTCCTGGAAAGATTACCAAAGCATCACCTCTGCCTCCATCAACCTGGAGCTGTCCCTCTTCTCCTCCATCAACGGCAAGTTCTCCTACGACTTCCACCGGACCAAGACCCACCAAGTGAAGGACCATGCTGTCACCACACGAGTGCAAGTCAGGAACCTGGTTTACACTGCCAAGATAGACCCAGAGGCAGTCCTGGACAAGGGCTTCAAGAAGCAGCTGCTGACCATCGCCAGCCACCTGGAGAACAACCAGACGCGGATGGCTGATTTTCTGGCCGAGGTCCTGGTGCTTAACTATGGCACCCACACAATCACCTCTGTGGATGCCGGAGCCAGCTTGGTGCAGGAGGATCAGATCAAGGCAACCTTCCTGAAGGACAGCTGGGCCACACGGAGTGCTGTCACTGCCTCTGCCGGTGTGGCCTTCCACAGCATCATCAGTGTGAAAAATGAGGAGTCCCTGGACGTCACCTCTGGCTTCACCAAGCAGTATCTGGAGAACCGCACCAACTCCAGGGTAGAGAGCATCGGTGGGACCCCCTTTTACCCAGGCATCACCCTCAAGACCTGGCAGGAGGGGATCAGAAACCAGCTGGTGGCTCTCGACCGCTCAGGGCTGCCCCTGTACTTCTTCATTAACCCCAGCACCCTGCCAGAGCTGCCCACGCCCACAGTGAAGAAGTTGGCCAGGCGAGTGGAGATGGCTATCCACCGCTACTACGCCTTCAACACCTACCCAGGCTGCACTGATGCCACCTCGCCCAACTTCAACTTCTATGCCAATGCTGATGATGGCTCCTGTGAGGGTGTCATGACCAACTTCACCTTTGGGGGAGTCTTCCAGGAGTGTGCTGGACTGGCTGGCCCTGACACCAGCACCCTGTGCCGGGCATTGGAGCAGAAGAACCCCCTCACTGGGGCTTTCTCCTGCCCCACCACCTACACTCCGGTACTGCTGGGCATGCAGGAGCGGGAGGAAGGCCACAGCCATCTGGAATGCCATGACAAGTGCATCATGGGCATCTTCTGCCACCGCAAGTGCCGGGATGTCTTCTGGCTCTCCCGGGTGCAATTCAGCGCCTACTGGTGCGCCATGAGCAGGCCGGTGGCCCCAAACTCAGGATACCTCTTTGGGGGGCTGTTCAGTGCCCACAGTACCAACTCCATCACCGGTGCCCAGTCCTGCCCCTCGGGGTACTTCCCACTGAAGCTCTTCGACGAGCTCAGGGTGTGCGTG
Source organism: Haliaeetus leucocephalus (assembly GCF_000737465.1). NCBI lineage: Eukaryota > Metazoa > Chordata > Aves > Accipitriformes > Accipitridae > Haliaeetus > Haliaeetus leucocephalus. The sequence continues at coordinate 21,226 of NW_010972672.1, forward strand.
AGCCAGGATTATGAGGGGGGTGGCCAGTATGCAGTGCCCTTTGGGGGCTTCTTCAGCTGCCAGGCAGGGAACCCCTTGGCAGGGCAGCACCAGGGCACCACCGAGGACCCCCATGCCAAGAGCTGCCCCCCAGGCTTCAGCCAGCACTTGGCGCTCATCAGCGATAGCTGCCAGGTGGAGTACTGCGTCCAGGCTGGCATCTTCACAGGGGGCTCGCTGCCACCCGCCCGCCTGCCACCCTTCACCCGACCTCCCACCAACCTGCCAGCCATTGACACTGTGCTGGTGAGCAGCGGTAATGGGGACAGCACCTGGGTCAAGGATGGGCAGAGCCAAGTGTGGCGGCTGGCCCGGCCAGAAGAGATCCAGCATGCGGCGGAGATGGTGAGGGGCCGGAGGCTGACGGGGGGCGAGGCGGCTGGTGTCACTGCAGCAGTCCTGGCAGGGCTGGCCACCATCCTGGCGACGGTCTGCTACAGCCGCCGGAGGTACAAAGTGAGGGGGTACCATGCGATGGGGGACAGCCTGGCCACTGCAAGCTCCGAGGACAGCACTGTGCTGAGCGTGGGCAATGGGTACCAGCAAGGGCCGGAGGGGCTGATGGCATAAGCATCCCCCCTCCCCAGTTGCCAGGTGAGGTCTTGTACCCCAAACCCAGGCAAAGCCCCCTGCCCACCCCCCTTTCCAGGGACAAAGCTGCGCAGCACCCCCTGCCCCTCACCCCCTGGAGCCAAGGTCCCTGTCCCCACGGAGGCCCCAGGCTCACCTCTCCATAGGATGACACATGCTCTCGCCCTCCACCAGATCCCCAAGCTCCAGCCTCGAGCACCTGGGGGCTCCGTGGCCCTTCAGACATCCCTCCCCAGCTGACCTCAAAGGCCAACTCCCAGGGTTAACTCATCATCACGACCCACCACCATATCCCTCTGCCAGCCCCTGCACCTCAAACGGCTGCATCTCCCCGCTCCAACCAGTCCTGGGGCTCTGCCCCTTCAGAGATAAGCGAGCTTCCCCTCCACTGCAAGCCATGCCCCAGCCGTCCCCCCCCGCTCCAAAACCAAAAAAGGGGAGGCAGGGCCCTTCAACAAGCCACTGGGAACACCGGGCTGCCCAAGGAGAAGGAAACCCTGAGCAGAGCCATCTTCTTCCCCCTCCAGGTTGGCCCTAGAAAGCCAGGGGAAGCTGTGCAACCCCTCTACTCTCCCCTGACACACAAGAACACCAGCAGGACTCAAGGCCTCCACGGCAGGGACTTGCTACTTCTAAAAACATTGGGTAAGGATGCATGCTGGTGCCTGACTCCTGGGAAAAGACCCCCAGCCCTCCAAGCCCAGAGAGACCCCCAGCTACTGCAGGCACGCAGGGCCAGCACAGACGGCATTAGCAATGCTTCACCTCGCGGGAAAAGAGGGAGTCGAGGAGCCCCGTGGAGACGTGCGTGGGGTTAGCCACCAATTTCTGCTCACTGCAGCTAGAGGGCAACCCCTGCCTCCATGTATATCTATCCAGATAGATATACACACGCATGCAGAGGCACGGATCAGTTTTATTTCAGCCAGCAACTAATTGCGTAGGCAACACAGCATTAAAAAAGAAAAAAAAACACCTCACGTTGTGAAAAGAGTGTCACATTAAGAGCCGTCAGGCCGGCACCCAGGGAGGGTGGGGGACCCCCTCCCCTTTCCTCCCCCAAATTACAGGAGGGTTTTGCATAGCTCCAGCCAGGGCTTTTCTGCAGTGGGGGAAGCCCACGGCTCCGGTGGAGGAGAAATCACACTGCTGCAGCTCCCGTGGCTGCAGAGCCACCCAAAAAAAAGGGGTTTTCCTGGGGAAAGAGGTTTTCTCCCTTGAGGTAGAAAATAACATCCCATGCTAAGGATAGCTGGGGACAGACTGCTGCAAAGGGGCATCAGGGGGATGAGGGATGCCTGGCCCTCCCCACAGTGCACCCTCACTTGCCTGGTCACACAGACGACGGACAGAAGACAACAGAGAGGCCAGGCCGTGCAGGGACAGCGAGCATCCCCTGCCATCTGCTTTATTGACCCCCCCCCCCCCCACCTCCCCGCTGCGGGGTGACTGGCTGGGGGCAATGCATCCACCAGGCCAGGGAGAGGAAAAACAGCAACGACAGCAGAACGATGCACAGCAGGACGGGTCCCCCTCCCACACCACTGTCCCCTGGGACAAAGGGTGAGGTGACACCCCCCCCCCCCCCCCCAGGAAAACCAGGAGGGGAATGCAACAAAACGGGCTAGGAGGCCCCAAACCCCCAAGGAGCAACAGTGCAGGGCTGGGGGAAGCCTGGGCAGTGGTGGGTGCTGCCCCCCTCTCCACTCTCCAACCCTGGGGGTATTGCGGGACAGGGGCATGAGCCGCAAACAGCCCCCATCAATGGGGAGAGTGCCCCCAGGGCAGCCCACAAAGCTGTGGGGATCTCTCCAGCACCTTGTCACAGCTGGTTCTGGGAGGCCCTATGAAGTCCCCTGGGGGCTGGTGGGGACCCCAAGATGCCATGCAACTCCCCCACCACCACCCACACTCCCCTCTCATGCCAACCCCCCCTGGCCCCAGCCCAAAACTGCCATGCCAACCCACTGCCAGCCAGCTGTCTCCCCCCCCCCCCCCCCAAAGACCTCCCCAAGGACTGTGGGGATGGTGCTGGGACCCAGCAGGAAGGGGAGCAGTTCCCACCCACACCTGCCTCGGGACCCACAGGTGACAGCACTACCGTGGGGCACTAATGCCCTTCAGGGCAGGGTGTCCCCGCAGTAGGGGAGCAGCGCCTGCAGTGCTGCCCCCCATCCTGCCCCCCCCCACCCAGTACCACCAGGCTCAGCCCCCCAGGCCAGCCGCAGCATCGCATTCTCCCAGCCCCCAGGCCACCTTCCAAAATGCCACCACCTGTATGTACATATGCAGGAAAAAACCCCAAAACACGAGGTATATAAAAATTCAACGCGGGGACACCCCCATACGAACAGTTCAAGGAACCCACTACAGAGGGGGTGGGGAACAGGCCAGGCCTCCACACCCACTTCCTACCACCCACGGGCCCCTCCTTGCCACTGGGAGGCGGGGCAGCCCAGGCAAGGGGACCCTGCAGGGCACAGCTCAGACACAGCCAAGAGGAGAAGGGGGCACGGGGCTGGGAAGCCGGCAGAGGCAGACCAGGGCCCCTCCAACCTCCGTGAACACAGGAGACCAGTGGGGAGGTACCGGACAGGACAAACAAATAGATGGCTGAGGGACGAGGTGGAGCGAGGGGGACTCCCATGGCCTCTACTCCCACCCCAGGCCGGGTCCCAGCTCCAGGTGGGTGTCAGGGGCATCAGGCCAGGCTGGGACCGTCTGATGGATGAGGAGGGAGGGCAGCCTGGCACGCCACAAGCTCTCCGCACGGCGGCAGCAGGGATAGGACACCGGCTGGAAGGAACAGCCAAGCCAGGGTGAAGCCCCGTGGCTCCCTCCCCGCGGGAGTGACGGGGACAGCCAAAAGACCTTCTCCCACATTCCCGGCCAGCCTGGGGATGCTCCCACTGGGCGGGTGCCACTGGGAGCACAGGGCTCCCCGTGCCCCCTGCAAAGCCCCCAGGCGGGTTTCTCCAGCAGCTTTATCCTTGGCGGGGGGCAGCACAGGCACCCCTTCCCTTGCCTCCCTGCCGCAGTCTCAGTCCTTCTCCTGCGCCAGGCTCTCCTCCGTGATGCCCTGGGCCGCAAGCTCAGCCAGGACATTGTCCAGGTAGTTGATGTCAGGGTAGCCGTGGCCGGTGAGGTTGGAGCCGAACTCCGTCTTGTGGTGGATCTCGTTCCAAATTACCGTGTCTGACTCACCTGTGGTGCTGGAGGTCCCGATGGCGAAGATCAAGCGCCGGTCCCAGGCTACCAGCAGCAACTTCAGTACCTATGGAGGGGAGAGATGGGGCAGGCAGCAAGGCAAACGCAGGGGTGGAAGCACCCACTTCTGCTCAGGGCATATCTGATCGTCCTGGTACACCCCGGCAATGTGGGCAACCCACAGCCAAGCCCTCTAGGGAGCTTGGGATGCCAGCATGGGATCCTACCCCAACCAAAACAGCAGGACCAGGCTGCAGAGCTCCCCCAGTGCATGGGAACATCGCTGGGTTCCTGCAGAGCATGCTGGATGGGCTACAGGGAAAACCTCCACCCAGATTTGCCTGCATAAGGCCTGCTTTTCCCCATGCTCCAAATAGCTGCTCGCTCCCTCTCCCCCCTTGATATGCCCTTGAGCATGCCTTGGCGAACTCAAGCCGCCCAAGTGAGCCCCTCACCTTTCTGCCCTTCTCGCTGTCCGGCAGGTAGCAGTGCCGGGGGAAGCCGCGGGCAGTGAAGCTCTTCCCAGGGTTTGGATGCTCCGGTCCCTGCAGTGCGTGGAGTGGGAGAGGAACAAAACCCTTTTGGAGCTCAGAAGCATGCTCTGGGCACAAGGTAATCCCCCAACCTCAGTGGATGCAGAGCTGCCTGCTGCTGGGCAGCCATGCTCCAGCACAGTGGCCCTAAACACCACCATCACCCCCCTGCCACCAAGCAGATGGGGCCAACACTTTCATGCAGATGTACCCAAGATTTTCCACAACATTCTTACGGACACGCAGCTCCCGAGACATAGTTGAACCCAGAGTGCCAAGTCAAGGCATGAGCTGTAGCCTGACATGGGGGTGATGCAGCAGTGACAAGGGTGACTAGCCCCCACAGGGGACCACCCATGTACCCCCCTGGTCATAGGGCCGGGCCGCACCTGCACCCCCGGGGGGATGTTGTAGATGATGCGGATGGTTTTGCAGTCAGAGTGGCCAGGCAGCGCGTGAGGGATGATGTGATACTCCATCTTCCCTGGGGGCTGTGTCCCTGTCTTCACCCCATAGATGGTTTTGCAGGTGGGACACTGCAGACTCCCATCCTGAAGGAAGGAAAAGAGGGGAACATAATGAAACCAGTATCCCCCAGCACTGAGCCAGCCCGGGCATTTCATCCCTGAGTGGCAGTGAACACTGTTTTAATCATGAAAATAGTCATTTCAAAAACACTCAGGAAGCAGGGGGTAGGGCTGGGAGAATTTGCTACTGCAACCCAACTTTAACCAAAAACTGGAGGTCTGCATTTCTCTTCCTCATCAGTTTTACAGTCCTCGCTACTTTCCCCACCTCTGTTTTGTTTTGTTTTTCAAAGAGGGAAAGATAGTAAATATTAAAAAACCCCAAGCAATGTGAAACGCATTTTCCTGGGAATGTCAAGCACAAGGGCCATTTGCAGGGACCTCAGGAAAGCCCACCTATGGCTGGAAAAGCACTGCCCGGGCCAGGTAGCTCTGCTCAAACATGGAGGGATCAAAGTTCACTGCCACTAATTCTGGGAAAGAAAGCAAGGACATAAAACAGGGCACAGTGGTGGAAAAAATACCCACACAACCCTGGTTTCTGATTTAGTGCTCCCAAAATGCTGGCTGCTGATAAAAATTAAACTCTCCATCAGGGCAGGGAGGTCAGAGCCCTCTGGGGCAGCAGGACTTGAGCACCATCCCACTGAGGGCTGGTGGAGCTCAGCACAGGTCACCAAGCTGGGGGTTTGGGCATTGCCTGGGGCTGCAGCCTTGCACCTTGTTGCCGTTGTTGTACATGGCGACCAGGCAGTGGAGGTGGAAGACGTGGCCACATTTCACCAGCTTCCCCACCAGGTCGGGCTTGACAGCCGGCTGGGGTCCCTTGTAGCCAGAGGGTGCAGAGAGGCGCTCCATGCAGATGGTGCAGTCCTGCACGGAAGGAGAGGAGAGGGATCAGGTGGATGGATGCAGCCGGAGCTTTGCTGAGGATGTGGGGCTGATGAGCTGCCCTGCTCTTACCCAGGGACCAGCACCCACCTCTGGTGCCATGCCGTCACCCTGGGCCACCACAGGGGCTGACCAACACGTGCATGTAGCACACAGCCCCTCTTTGGAGGGGGACAGGGACAGGGCAGAGCCATGAGGGGCAGTGGGAGACCCCTGCGCAGCATGGGGGCATCGCCTGCGTCCCCAGTCGCTCCTCCCAGAGCAAAGCACCCCAGGGACACCCCAGCATGACCCCCGCTGCTCGCACCTCATCCGGCGGATGCCGCACCTTCTGCAGGTATTTTTTCAGTACCTCCTCCGGGGTTTTACCTGCGGGGGAGCAACAGTCAGAGGGGCTGGAGGGCAGCATGAGGGAAAACCAGTGCTGGGGGCAGTGGGAGGGGCAGGGGAACCAGGTAGGGAAGTGGAGACAGGAACAGGGGCCAAGTGGCAAAGTGCCTCTCACCCTTCTTGGCCTGTTTCTTGGTGGTCTTGCGGCAGGTGTGGGAGATGCCGGGAATGGACTGGATCTCACTTTTGCTGACAGGCGGGGGGTGCAGCACCAGCTTGGGGGGCCGTGTCAGGCAGACGGGCAGCCCGGCTGCACTCATTAGGATCCCTGTGATCCCTGGGCGAGGGGGTTTGAAATGGCACTGAGGAACCAGCGTCACCCCAAACCCCAGATATTTCCGCAAAAAACACCCACTGGGGCTGACTCCCCCCTGGGGAGGCCAGCACCTGCGGGCACCGGCTGCTCCACTGCAGCCCCATCCTCACCTGCCAGTGCTGGGTTGACAGGGCTGGAGCCGGTGAGGTTCTTCACGGGGACAGTGGGGACCCTGTGAGGAGCCAGCAGAGACCACATCAGGCCTAACGGCAGGCACCCAAGTCCCTGCAGCCCCCAGGGGCCAGACAATAGTTGCCTGAGCAACTGCACGGGCCCTGGCTGGAAATAGAGAATCCCCCAACAGGGTGATGTGCTCCCCCCTGCCCCACTGCTGCCTTTTCTCTCACTCTTTAGAAACCCCGCCTGCGTCTCCATTCATGGCCCCTTTTTGTCACCGCTCCCCAGGCCAGTCTGTTGTTTTTTTTGGTGGTTTTTTTTTTCCCCTCTTTTCTCCTACGGCCACGGCGCTGCCGCAGCTCTATTCCCCCCCGCCTCCCCTTGGGGCTCTCTTCCATGGGAAAGTTTCCCAGGCGGGTCAGGAGTGGAGGGAAGGGGGAGGATGGAGCACGAGAGGAAAGGGGCCAGGCTGTGACAGAAGGCTGATGGCAGAGCCAGACAAAGGGGAGAAACAGGCTCATTGAATGCCCACCCCCTCGAAAAAAAAGTGTCTTTGGAGGGTGGGGGTCTGGAGGGACCCCTTCTCATGGGTCTTGAATGGCTTTTCTTTGGCCCTTTTGCAGTCCCCCACCCATCCCCTGCCACCAAGAGAAAGAGCAGCCTCAGCCTCCTCATTGAGATGCAGGAGCCACCCCATCCCTGCTCCAGTCCCCAGGCACCCTTGGGGAAGGCGAGGGGCCCAGCAGAGCCCTCCACCTGCAGGAGGTTGGGGACCACCGAGGTCCATCTCCCGCCAGGCTCAGGGGTGATAGCACCCCTGCAGCGAAGAGCCCCACCGGCCTGCAGCCCCTCTGTGCCCTGGGGAGGCAAAAAAAAATCACGCTGCCCCTGTTGTCCCCCAAACTACCCTCTCACTCACACGCGGCGGGACTCACCCAGAGGCAATGAGCACCCGGGACTGGGCAATGGCCAGGCGCTGGAGGTGGCTGCGGTTCAGGGTGCCGAGGCCAGGATGGGATGCCTTGCCACTGCCCGTGCCAGGGGGGCTGGCGGCGGAGCTGGCTGAGCTCAAGGTGGGTGTGCTGGCTGCCTGCCGCCGGCCCCCTTGGGCTGCCAGTGGCTTCAGTGAGCCACGCACCGTGGCCATACCGTCAGGCATCTTGGCCCCTGAGGCCGGCGCTGGGGCTTTGGGGACAGCGGGTGGCACAGGGGGGGCTTTGCGGGGCTGCAGGGTGGCGGTGCCAGGGCCCGTGCCTGACACGGTGGCTTTGACGCTCATGACCAGGAGGCACTGGGGACAGGCGCAGGCGGGGACCGGGGGGGCCGCCGCTGCCCCAGGGCTGGCTGGCCAGGACTGTGACTTGGGCAGGGTGCCCGAGACCAATGGGTAGACCATGTCAAGGCGGCGGCGGACGCGGCGCTTGCGCTGGGTCTGCCGGTTGATCTGGCCCATGGTGGCAAAGTCGATGATGTAGCAGAAGCCAATGGCACTCAGGTCCACCCAGGGGTGCTGCTTCTCATAGGCGCGCTGGATGGTGATGCCCACGTCCATGTCATAGGGCGTCCACGACCCGCTGTCGTTCTCCCATTCCCACACAACTCCCTTGCCCGGCGCCGACGACGGGTCGTAGTAGCTGCGCCGGACAGGGCGGATAGTGCCTGAGGGAAGGCAAGAGATGCCGTCAGACCCTGGCGCCAGCACCCACCTGCAGGCAGGGAGCGAAACCACCCCAACCTGCCCCACCGGTGCTGTTCGGCACAGGGACAGGATGGCTTTCCAGCTCAGCTGTTGTCCCCGCCCTGCCAGGGGACTGGTGTGCCTTGGTTTCCACAGGCTGCTGCCTGCAAGCTGCCCTGCTGCTGGCACACCCCAAGGGCCAGGCAGCCCCTGGGCTGTACATGCATAGCACTGGGGCGCAACCCCAGCGTGACTGGGGTGAGGGAAGGGCAAATTTCACCCCCATCAGTCTACGGAGGTGGCCACCCTCCCAGCGCCAGTGTGCAGCCGCTCAGCCCTGATGGGGAAACACAGAACCACAAGCTTGGCCACTCCAACCTGCTCCCAGGGACCTCCCATGGGAGCCTGATGAAACCAGGCATGTAGGCACCGGACTTCTGTAGTGCCTGCCACGGCCCTGTCTCCCTCTCAGCTCTGGGATGGTGGAATAAAAGATTTAAGGGGCAGCACTGACCCCCGCAGTGGTGACATGTGCAGGCACCCACATGTGTGGGGGAGCAGGGCTCACACCAATCCCACTGTCTGCAGCTGCCAAACCAGCCCGCGACAAGAACCCAGCCTGTGGCACAGCGAAAATCCCCATGAGACTGAGCAAAGGAGTTTGAGCAGGGCCCCGTGCCCATCTCCTGCTCCCCCATCAGTGAGCATTAAGAGAGGGATGCGAGCGCAAAGCACAAAGGCTTTGTGGGTTGCATCCTTATTTTTGCTAGGTGTTTCCTTTTCTACCGCTCCCAGTTGACTAGGATGCATTAAAAGCATAGACACAAATTTTGGAGACTCCTACAATGAAGAGAAAGCCTTCCTCTTTGGGATGTTTCACAGCACAGCAGGGCACACTGAACGTGGCCGGGCTCAGCCTTGGGGTCCCATCCTGAGCATGCTACTAGCACCCAGAGCTGGTTAATAGGTGGGATGAGCTCACAAGCACTGCTGCCTCCATGCTCTTCTGCAAAACCCCATGGCTCAGCCCCACTGCCAGCAGTAGGAACTAGAAAGCTCAAAGAGAAGAAATAATAAGCCTGCTTCTTCGGCTTTTCACCAAGTGTCTTGCAAAGCCTGCAAGAATTTCAGTCCTTTTTCACCCCCAGCTCTCCGCTGGGAGCAGCCGCCACTGTCAGTCCCCACACAGGACCACTTCCCACGAAAAAGTGGGCTAAAAAGGAAAAGCTATTTATTAGCACTAATGACGGGTGCACATCAAGCACCCTGCTATGGAGAATGGGGTGCAGCTGCACCCCAGGCAAGCCAGGCCACCCGTCCCAGTCCTGTGAAGGGTTACTCAGGGGAGAAAAGCCACCGGCACTGGCGGCACAAAGCAGGGCCAGAGGAGAGTGGAGCAGTGATTTATCCTAATCCGGTGTGAGGCGCGGAGAGCAGCATCGGTTGCATGCGGCATCTGGCGGTCCCCGGGCGGCGGTGTGGGAATGCCATGCATCCCCCCAGCCCAGCATGGCCAGACGGCCTCCCATTCAGCAAGGGAAGAAAAGGGACAATAGCTATTCAGGGCCTGCCAGGGTCATGACCCCCCCAAATCAGAGCTGTTTAATGACCCAAAATACCAACATCCCCAGCAACCCAGGGAGAGACAGAACAATCCCCCTTTCAGGTCTCCTCCCCAGTCGACAATAGGCCTCCGAGGCTGGCCCCCAGCCCGGCTGCAGAGGTCCCTTGTCCCCACACCCCCGGGCAGGGGAGGGTCCCTGCCAGCCCCCAGGGCTGCTGGGGGAAGGAGGACAAAGGAGGGTGTCCAGCACCCCACTGCACCCAGCACCCCCTGTCCCAGGGACAAGGGACATTAGCTGGTCCCCTTCCCATGGCCATCAGGGGGGTGGTTGGGGGGGCACAAATCCCCTGTGCCAACCTCTCCCCCACAGGTGACTGTCCCCCACATTCCAGAAACCCTCAGGGCCATATGTGCCCCACCACCTTGGGAATCCCTCCACACCACCACCACCCCGGTGACCTCCATGCCTGCTTGTTGCCCTCTGACCCCTGAATACCCCCTTTACCTGTCCAAGCCACCACCCTGGGGACCTCCCCACCTGCCTGTGCCTTCCCTGAGCATGCCCCCACCTGCCTGTGACCCAACCCGGGGCAACCCTATGGGCTGCTGTGACGCAGAGCAGGGATTTGGCCCCCAAGCACCGTACAGCACAGGGCCTTTGGAGTTGATGGTGACTCAGAGGTAGCACACAGGGAGCTGGGCATGGTGAGGCAGGGCCCTGGGAAGGGTCTGCAGGGGACGGGCTCCACACAACGAAGGGACTGCAGGCCAGGGGATGAAAATGCCATAGCATGCAACAGGGCCCAGGAGGTGCAGCAGGGAGGAGGCCAGGCAGCCCAACCCCATAAGGGACCAGGAACGTGCGAGCAGGGCCAGCCAGCATGGGACATGGCAAGCACCTGGGGACCAAGTGGGATGGCGTAACACAAGCTGGCAGCAGGCAACCCAGGGAAGCTTCAGCTTGGGCAGCAGTGGGCAGGGCTGGGCAGCAGCATGGGACCGTGCACCAAGGAGCAGAGCTGTGCAATTCCAGGGCAGGCAAAGCAGGGCGGTGCAAGGCAAATCTAGATGCAGTATGGGACCAGGCAATGCAATCCAGAATCAGGCAGTATAACGCAGCACAGCGCCCAGCAGCACAGCACAGTACAGTACAGCCAGCAACACGACGGCAGGGCGGGTGACAGGACGTAACACGGGGCAAGGCAGCACAACGCAATATGGGCCTGGGGAAGGCAGCACGGTACATACAACCCAGCTCCAGATCAGGCAGTGCAATGCAGCATGGGACCCGGCAGCACAGCATTGTGCAACACCGTGCAATGCAATTCCAGGTCAGACAGCGCTGTGCAATACCGGACCTGGCAGCAAAGCGCTGCACGGTGCAACTCTACACCAACCGGTGCAACGCAATAAGGGACCTGGAAACACAGCAAATCCAGATCAGTCGCGTCAGGCAGGAAAGCACCCGACCGGGCAGGGCAGCACGGGGCCCGGCAGCAAACCCCCTGCAGCGCGGTGCAGCAAGGGACCGGGACCGGGACCACGCAGCGCCCCACGGCAGCGCGCAAGCGGTGCGAGACCAGGCAGGGCTGGGCGGCGCTGGAAGGCGCAGCGCGGTGCGAGGCGACCCGGAGCAGAGGGCACTGTGCAGTGCCAGGCCGGGGAGCCTCGGGCAGCGGGGGAGCGGGCAGCGCTACGCGGCGCCGAGCGACGCAATCGCAGCCCGGGGAGCCCGGCGCAGGGCCCGGCCGGGCCGGGCAGGGCACGACACCGC
>NW_010972672.1:32885-33139 GCF_000737465.1 Haliaeetus leucocephalus
CCGGCGGCTCCCCCCCGGGCTGACTCACCGGTGTCCTGGCGGAACTGGTGCATGGACTGCAGGTCGATGATGTAGGGCGCCAGGCGGCTGTCGGCCTGGCCCAGCACCACGCTGCCGCCCGCCCGCGGCCCGGCGCGGGCCACCGCCTCAATGTGGTGGCTGACGACCGGGCTGTAGGGCCGCCACCGCCCGTGCTCGTTCAGCCATTCCCACACCACCACGGCCGAGGCCAGCAGCATGGCTGCTCCGCCGCC
>NW_010972672.1:33676-62884 GCF_000737465.1 Haliaeetus leucocephalus
CCCCGTACCCTGGAGCCCTGAGACACCAGTGTCCCTGTACCGCCACCCTGCACCCAAGGACCACCAGTGCTCCCCACGCCCCTAACCGAGACTGCAGCCCAGGCACTGCAGGGACATCCTGGTGTGCGCCCATCCCTGTGCGCCACCCTGGCCCCAAGCCCACCAGCAATGGGAATCAGGGTGCTGGGGGGGTCGCATGCCCGACCCAAGGCAGGGCGTCAGGGCCAGACCCCGCAGAAACGTGGTCCGAGAGGTTCGACCATCCCCTTTCCCGGGCTGCAGTGCCTGCGGGGAGCGGCCTGGTGAGCTGCCCCTGGCCATGGCCTGTGACACACAAAAACGGGTTCAGAGCCCAAAATTGCCGCGTGCCTCGAGGGGCACCTGGGCTATAACCCCAGCTCCCGTACCCCAGTTCCCCCAGCTGCCTGCCACAGTTTAGTTTCCCTGAGAAGTGCTTTCTGGGGAGATTTCATACAGCTTCAGACCGGCATGAGGCTGCAAATCCTTCAGGATGCTCCTCCGACTTATGCATGCCTTGGTGGCCCAGTGGCTTTGCTGTGCAAACTGAAACCAGTACAACCAAAACCCATGTGCTCCTGCTGGCAGTGCAACAGGGGCCCCTCTGCTTTATGGTGACTCCCTGGGACCGGAGCAGCTGGTGCTGGCCCTTCCTCGCAGCCCAAAAAAAAGTTCATCCTGAGCTTGTTCTTCCACTGAGCCTCACGAGCAGCATCCCAGGGCAGCCCTGAACTACAGGATGTTGGCGACAAACACAGTACATTGATTTTTCTTTGATATTAAACAAAATACCCATCATTGCGTGGTTTGGGGAGAACTATACAAATCGCATTCGTGTCCCACACGCACGGGTTTCCCAGCACCAGCAAATCCCCTGGCCCATGGTCCATGCCAGCTCGGAAGGCGACTCATCCCCAGGACACGGGACCCCTGGTGCTGCTGCAGGATGTTGCCAAGCTCCCGGCGGCCATTGCAGCTCCTCTCCGGACAAATCAGTTTCCCAGGCACTGCCCAGCCTGCTGAGCGTCCGCAGTGAGAAACCATTAGGCAAGATCTGAATAGAGGAAAAAAAAAGGGGGGGGGGGTGAAACAGGTGGGGACTAGCTGCAGTGATGCCAGCTGGCGAGTGCCATGGTGAGAGGAGCAGGTGAACTGCAGAAGTTCAAGCAAATCTCCCCTTCTTCCAGCTTACCCTTGGAGACACACAGGGCCATGCTCGAAGTGCGTTTTCCTGCAAGAAGGGAGGGCTCCTGGCCCTGCCCAGGAAGGCAGCGTGGCAGCAGAGAGCTGCTCCTCTGGGTTTTCACCTGCTCCTTTGGGGCAGATGAGTGCAGCCAAGGCCATGACAGGGAAGCCCGGGGAAATCTTTTCCGTTGACTCAGGCAGGAGGAAAAGGTTTTCCTGCTATTAAAAAGGAAAGCATTGGTGAACATTCCCCCCCAACCCTGGCTCAGGATCAAAAAGTCAGGAGCCAGTGCTGCAATGCTGGTGCGGGATGGTGCAAGGGGATAGGTGAGCCGCTGGGACTGGCACAGATGATCCCCACCTGCCTCTGGTGCATGGTGGGCAAGGGGTGAATTTATTCTCTCCCAGCACCCAGCGCTGATGCCAGCACCCCCATACAGACATGCCTGAGGTCAGGGAGCAGCCTTGGTCAGCTTAAAACCTTTCCAACCCCACAAAGTGTGCCCAACCCAACCATGCGTTAAGCCCAAACATTTATTTTTTTGAAATTAAACACACCCATGGGTTGGTTTTGGTGGCTCCTTCCCCGCTAAAACTTGGGAGCGCAGCTCACCTCCCCCTTCCCCATTACGACCAGCACTGCAAATCCTTTTTCTCTCCCCAAAGCACAATCTCGGACAGCTTTTGGTGGGTTTTTAGTTTGCAGGAGGCCATTCAGGGTCCTCAGCGGCATTAGCCATGTGGGCACGACTGTCCTCCTGATGCCATGAAAAGCCAAAATCAGGACTCAGTAGTCAGAAGACTATTAAGCAGGTATCCTTTATTGCAGTGCTGGGCACACAGGGGATTTCTCCTCCTATTGTGTGTGCCTGATCAGTTTAATTGCATAGTTTATATACAGGTTCTATATACATATTAATTAGATTTCTGATAAAAGTTTTGCCTATTAATTAACCCATTATCATATGCAAATGTCCCTCACGCAGGCATATTCCAGGTCTCTGGTGGTCTTCCGTAGTCTTCCTCACTTGTCCACTGTCTGACCCTTCTCGGCTGATTCCGAGTGGTGTGATCTTCTACATGTTTTGATACATCTTATCCTAAAGAATGCTCGTTAGTGCCTCTATTATCTATGTCTACATTAACGACGCAGTTCTCCAGACACTGGAAGGCCATCTGAAAGCAGTTTTTTCTTTGGTGTCTTATACATTGTGCAGCGTACAGAACTCTTATCTACTATCAGTCAGCAAATAATTGGGTAAAGAAATAGCAAGACCATTGTGTTCAGAAAAAAATATCTTGTATCACTCCACTCAAGCTCTTCATTTCTGTCTCCAGAATCAACAGCTTCAGTCACCCCCATGAACTTAACTTCAGCCTACGGCAATGCAAGTCCAAAGGGCCTCCTAGCAGCAAGAGAGCTTGGCTGTTGGATGCCCCTGTCCTTGCCAAATCAGTTTACTAGTGATTCCCTTTGGGGTTGCAGCTGAAAAATAGCATTAAAACCCAGCAGGCTCAGACGTCACCACCTCTCTACTGCACGGTGGGGGCTTGCTGGCAGGGAAAGCTGGAGACCTGGAACCTCTTGCTCAGCCAGACCATGGAGGTTTGGATTAGGGTTTGGTTTTTTACATTGTTTCTCGTTACAGTGGCCATTTCAAAGCATCACGGGTGCTTTGCAAACACAGATGCACCCAGCACTGCTGGCAAGGTAGCAAGGAAGGAAAAAGGAAGGTTGCAAAAGTGGCAATTCACGCTGCTGGGCACAGCCCAAGGAAGCCCCTGGAGCAACATCATTGTCCACCTTCAATCCCCATTGCTGCTTCAACTCCCAAGTGCAATTGCTGCTGGCCGAGCTCAACTTGCAGCACCACCAACAGCTAATCTGGAAGGATCGAGTTGCACGGACCCATGCCAGGGCTGTGGCTGGCTCCCCAGGGATGTGAAGGTCACCTCACATCTAGGCTACTGTGGTGGGAGAAAAGGGGTCTGTTCCTGCCTGCTTGTGTTGTGAGGTTCAGAGACGGACGTGCGGTGTCTGAGATGTATGTACCCACCTTCGGGAAGGTGAGTGGCAGCAGATGGGCCAGGATGCGAGCACCTGGCCACTGCTGAGCATGAGGGCGCAAGGGGAGAAAACCAAGATGGCTCAGAGTGCACAAAGCAGACAAGACTGGGAGAGAAAAGTACTTGCTGGGAAAGGGACTCACTTTGACTAATCCTGAAAAAAATAAAGGCCAGAAATTGTTATTCTGAAGTGGAGGGAAGCAGAAACATTGCAAATAATCCAGTCTGAGCTGCAAAGCTGAGGTCAGGCAGTAAATGGTGATGAAAAAGGTGCACATTCTTCCTCCTGGGCGTCACTCACAAAAAAAAAAAAAAAACTGGCACAACAAAGCCACCCTCGCCTCATCCCTGTGGGGCAGCTCCAGCCCCTGCGGACCCGCTTGCCCCAATGTGCCCGGGTGGGTGGGCAGGATGGGCGCAGGGGACCCTGCCTCTGTGCAGCCCTTTGTCCTCCCGTAGCACCCAGACCCCCACATGCCTGTGCAGATGCTGCTGGTGCTGGGGCAGGCGCTGTGCCCGGTGCCACCACCACCCACCAGGACAAAGCTGCTTTGTGCAGGGCCAGCCGGGCACATCCCCAGCCTCCTCCCCATCCCGTGCCCCCAAGTGTTGCTTTCCCTCTCACAGGTCAGGGAGGAAGGCAGGGCCACACCAGGACAGGGCACAACCTCAGCGACACCCCCCCACCTCCTCCTCATCCTCCCGCCACCTCCATCTCCAACCCCAGTTCCTTCGTCTTCCCCATGGCCTCCCAGCAGGTCCCATCCCCCCCCAAACCTCCCACGCCACTGGGACTGACCCTTCCCTGGGGTAAGAACGGGATAGCCCAGGCTCTCCAGTGAGGTTGACCCCCACTGTCCCACCTCCCCCAAGAAGTCACATCATCCCGGTAGATCTCTCAGCCCTTTTATTCACTTGGCAGCCATCAGCCATCACATCCACTCAGCAAGAAAACCACAGCCCGGGGAGCTGTGAAACCTTGTGGCATTCCCCTTCACACAGTGAGCGATGTGGTTGGGGCTGTTTAATCCTCCGTGCCGTTTCCAGTCCCAAAATAACCCCTGGAGGCAAAAACCTCCTTATGGAGGGTCTTCTGAATCACAGCCTTCAGTTAAAAGATCCTCTCCGTTACCTTGTCCAAGTGGTTAAGAAATCCCATCCTGATCACACCCCCACACTCCCCCCCGCCCCGTCCTGAAAAAGCCCTCAAGCAGTTAGAGCACAAATTCAATGCGCAGAAAACGCAAGCCGGGTGGGAGAAAAGCATCCACGTGAAGGCGGCAAAGCCTTGCATCTTGCAGCTGGGAGGCAGGTCCCAAGACTCCTTTTGCCAGGCCATAGTTTTCTGTCCCTTTGCTCCTGCCTTGCCTCCGCGAGAGTCCTGAGACAGCTTCTATCCGCCAGAGGTGGCACCTGGCCATGGCAAGCCAGGCAGTAACCTAATTTCAAAGAAAAGCCCAGCACCACTGCAGCTTGCTAAGGGTCACAGCCTCTGGGCCCCAGGGTGAGCGGCAAAGCTGCTTCCTGGGGGATAATTCCAACCCCTCAGCAGGCAGAGCCTGAGCCACCCCTGAGGCTTGCCCTGCCTGGGGATCCCCGCTCCCTCCAGGGCGGAGTGCGGCCCGTGCCTCAGTTTTCCCACAGGGAAAGGGGCCCACAGGGAGTGGTGCCACCAAAAGCATGGGGGACCCAGGGGTTAATGACATGGTCTGTCCTGTCCGCCCCCCTCCATGAACAACCCCCTTTGCTGTCAGCAGCCCTCTGCAGGGGTGGGCAAGGAGCCCCCTGCTATGCCCCAGCAGGGGCCAAGCCCCCCACCCTGTGCCTGCCTTCAAGGGCTCTCAGCTGGGCTGGGGGCCAAGCTGCTGCCCAGGCTGGGCTTAGTAAGCTGCCGCAAGTCCCGTGCAGACCTGACGGCCCACTGGGCCAGCTCCCGCAGCACCCCCAGGCCCCACAGCTTCCTCTCGAAGAGGCCGAGGTGGGAGGGGGGGGGGGGGCCAGCTCCCTCCTCACTGGGGGGCCCACGGCTCTCCAGCCGCAGCAGCTCCTCAAGGTGGTAGGCAAAGGCTGAGACCTGGAGCAGGACGGCTGCCAGTGCCCGGCCCAGGGCAGCATCAGCCTCACCCAGCTGCTCCCGCTGCTCCTCCAGCATCTGGGCCAGCAGGGCCCGGAAGGCCCGGTACGCCGCCAGGTTCTCCAGCAGCCGCTGGGTCCCCGTCTGCTCGTCCCAGTGCTCCACTGCTGCCATCGGCACCCCCTCCACCACCGCCATGCTGGCTGAGGCATCCAAGCCCTGCTGCTCCACCTGCAATGGTGACAGCAGCTGGGGATCAGCAGTGGCAGCAGAAACAGGGGAACCCCCACCAGCATGGCCTCCAGGGGGCCCCGATTCAGCTTCAGCGCTGGCCAAGAGGCGTTCGGGGCAGTGCAAGGCCAGGTGCTTGAGGTTTGCCCAAGCATTAGCCAGCAGCACACCAAGGCCCAGATACCGGCAGCATTTCATCTCCCATCTCTACCATGGGCCAGATCCCTTGTGCCCCAGCACAGCTGCCAGGAGCCCCCTGGACCCCACCCAGTAGTGGTGGCCACCCCATCGGTGCTCCCAGCCCCACAGGCAGCCGTAAGGAGCAGGGCAAACTTACGTAGGTGTCCAGGAGGTTGATGACATCCGAGCGCATCTTCCCAGCCAGGCGGATGCCTCGGCTGCACAGGTCGCGGCGCCGGAGGGCGACTGAGGAGCTGTCTGCTGCCGCCATGGCCTGGGCAGCTGTCACAGGCACCAGGCTCACGGCACAGCGCCTGCCTGGCCCAGTGAGGACAATCCCTTGCTGAGCTGGTGCATTCCAGCCGGGAGCTCTGCTCACACGTCCGCTGGCCTGGCTCTCCCCCTCTTCCACGCCTGGGGCCTGGCACGACGCTGCAAATTCCCGCCTCTGGGATCAACAGCAACAGATTATTTCTCTAATTCCCCTGTGCATCACTATCCAAGCGCCTTGCCCAGAATGGTCTTGCCTGGCAGCAACAGGCACCCAGCCCCAGCTCTGACCCATTCCTCCCTCCCAGCCACACAGTGAGATTAGCAGCATGCTAATCCCCCTGGCTCATGCCAGAGTGTGGGAAACCACTGCCGGGAAGAGGCAAGCAAAGCCCAGACATTGCTCAACACCTCAGCCTGGGCAGCACGCTGGGGCCTGAGCAGGGCAGAGCGCTGCAGGTTTGCCAGCAAGGGATTGAGGGGAGCCCCCAGGCTGGAGATCCAGCACTGGCTGCAGGCTGGGCTGCAACCCAAATGCCGACAGAAGGCTGCAGGGGCCTGTCCTGGCTGCCTCCAGCCCTCTTATTCCCCCCATGACTGCATGGGACTGGGTGCCCCAGGCCTAACTCCCCTTTCCCAGGAGTCCTGCCCCAAAGGGGGGCTGCAGACAGGGGAGGAGGTCCCAGCCACCCCAGGGCAACACTGGCCACCCACCACAGGTGAGCTGCATGCACCAAGACAAAAACAGCCCTTTTGGTTGGTTTGGTTTTTCCTCAGTACGTTTATTTTGGTTATGTATTACCCAGATTAAGAGAAGAAACAGGAGTTGAAAAGCAGTTTCCCTTCAGTATCACAGTACACTGAGCCTTGCCCCAGCTTAGCTGGGAAACTGCCCCAGCCCCCCAGCCCAACCTCCCAGGGCCAGCGGCCAACCCAACAGTGTCGTTGCCACCTGGTGGCTACTGCAGAAAGCACTGCTGAGCTGCGGGAGCCCCCCAGCTCCAGCTGGCACAGCCCCCGGCCCAAACCCTGTGCACCCCAGGGCCCCTGCCTCCATGCCACTGCCCACACCAGGCACAGCACCCACAAGCTCTCTGGGGCGTTGAGAGCAGGCAAAGGGCCCCGTGTCCCCTCCGTTCCCTCCCCAGGAGGACAAAAAAAAAAAAAAAAAAAAAATAAATACAGGGGAAAAAAAATACAAAAAAGTTTATTGCAAACTACTACAATAATTTATTGAAGCAAACTGCATGCGAGTGAAGGAGAGACATAGAGGTGAGGAGGAGCTGCAGAAGGGCTGTGTCAGTTTTCAGGTTTCAAAGGGGAGTGGGAAGGGAGGTGCTACACCAGTCTCTCCTGCATCAGGGTTAGCAGGCTGTGGTTAGAGAACAGACAGGCAACTGGCCGAGACCAGAAAAAGAAAAAGGAGAGCTACAAGAGGTGTGCATGGAAGGACAAGGCAGGGAGTGGCAGGGATCAGAGGTGTCCAGGTCAGGAAGCAAATGAGCTGCTTGATTCTGCGTCCCAGAAACGAGGCCGATGGCTAACTCTTTGCCCCACTTGGGGCAGTTGGGGGAGACACAGGACCAGGCAGCCTCCCTTGCCTCCCAGCCAGGTGCCAAGCATTGCATCACCAGAGGTGAGCAAGCCCTTGACCCAAAAGCATTTTAGTACCATCCCTCAGAAAACAAAACCCCGAGCTCTCCGTTTAGTGTTCTGTGCAAGGCTCTGCCTGCTCTGCACCTCCCACGGGGCACAGGGCAGGGCACAAAAAGCAGCACCAGCAGGATGGTCTGCAGCAAGCGTGGGGATGACATGGCTGACCTGCACCACATGACACATCAGCTACCCGTGGCCAGGATCCAGGCCAGGAGACATGCCACCAAACAACATGGCTCAGCCAGCCCCAAGTCTCCCCAGACAGAAGACCCACAGTGCTGGGGGGTGAAGCCATCGGAGTTGGGTTTGAACACATCTCATTGTGCTGCTTCTCTTTAGTTTGCAAGGGAAGGGGACCAGCTGGCCACCCGAAAGCTTCCTGCTGGAAATCACAATAGTTTGATCCAAGCAAGAAATTGGATCATCCCAACTGAAGAAACTGGTTTAGTTTAATGCCGTACCACCATGGACCTGACATGCACTGTTCCGCGAGACCCGCATTCAGGTATGCTGGGCTCTCATCCTTATCTCCAGGAAAGGCTCGTGGCCTGACGCATCTCCTGCAGGCATGGGAGCCATGCTGCTGCAAGAACATGAGATGCCCACACCCAGGGCATAAGACACCAGGGTTGCAAACTGTTCAGCCACAAACCGTCCCAACACCAGAAGTGTTTCAACTTGCTCTGACAAAGATATCACTGTAAGGGGTGGAAGGGAGGGGGCAAATCAGGACAAGTGGCCCAATAAAAGCTGTCAGGCTTTGGCCACAGCTGGATTTCCAGGCTGCACGAGGGACACAGTGGGTGTTCAGAGTCAGTTTCCTGTAAAAAGTTTCCAATTAAATTCCATGTTTTATTGCCATTCTCCAGAACCCAAGTAGCCCGATTTTGCCTAGCTGCTGTGTGCTACAGACCCTGATCTTGTGCTCGGACAAGATACTTTAGCTCTGCTCCCAGCCACATAAACCCAACTGAAAAAACAACCAACCAAACAAAAAGTCCAGGTTATTCTTTACCTCTTCCAAAACCACTAAGAATTCAAGGCCACTGAACCTCCACACAGTTTCAGATAAGAGCAAAAAGATCCAAGTTTCTGTAGCAGACACATCATATCCTGTGTCAACTTTTCCAAGGGCTCAGAGCTGTCCTAACTACACCGGCAGGCAACACTTGAACCGCCACATTTCATGGAAAGCAGGGGTGTTTGCACAGAAGAGAGAAGCTTTGAAAACACAGCTGCACAACACCCTCCCCCCAAAATGGGGGCAGGGAGAAAAGCTGACACCCCCTTAGTCCCACATCAGTCTATTGCCTTGAATAAACAAGCCCAAGACAACCATATCCAGTCCCTACTTCTGCATTTTTTTCTAGACCTGGAAAGGAGAGGCAGAATTGGATGAGGAGCACAACATCCCCCAGCAGCAAGCAGCTCACAACTGTCCTACGTCACGAGAACAAATTTCTGGCTAATGATGTTCTTCCCTGAAAGGCTAGGGAGCAAGGGGGAGGCAAAAAGAGTATTTAATGCAAGGAGCTCACCCCAACCTTGGAGGGAGGGAGACAACAGCCAGCTGCTCCATCACTCACCTCATCCTCCTGCTAAAACGCTGCTGCAGACACTCCCACTGCAAACAG
Organism: Haliaeetus leucocephalus; assembly: GCF_000737465.1. Classification (NCBI taxonomy): domain Eukaryota; kingdom Metazoa; phylum Chordata; class Aves; order Accipitriformes; family Accipitridae; genus Haliaeetus; species Haliaeetus leucocephalus. The sequence continues at coordinate 42,992 of NW_010972672.1, forward strand.
GCTCTTCTCCAGGGGCTCTCCCTCTACTCTGGAAAAGCTGCAAAAGACATCTGACTCCAGAACGCTGCCTTCACCTCAGCTCTCCCATCTGCTGTTACAATAGCACGATGTGCTCCCTTGCAGCTCGTTAGTGTGAAGAGGTCTACTGGGAAATAGCCTGAACCCCTTCCACCCCAACCCCCTAAGAACATAACTAAAAAATACCGACCCTTTTTTAATCAATAAATAAGGAATCTTGTTACCACAACACAAAAACGAAGCATGTTCAAAGTGCAAATTACTGTCGTCAAACTGGGATGCTCCTCCTTGCCTCTCCCACGCAGGGCTCCCGTAGCCCCCGGGCCTCTCCAAGCAAACATGATCTATGAGCCAGGGCGTTCCCTCAACTTCCTGTCAGAGCTGGAGCAGAGGAGCACCGTGGGGAGAGGGATATGCACTGTTTCACAGCTCACCCTGCTGAGGGGGCCTAAAGTGCCAAGCCAAACTCCCAGCCCCGTGAGGAAGAATGAGACTGCAAGGACCAGAGTGCAGCGATGCATAGAAGTTGGGACCAGGGGCGAGAGGGAGTCCTAAGAAACTTGTCCAGAGCACATCAAATGCTTTCTAGTTTTGCAAGCGGGGCCACATCAAGGAGCCAGAAAGGCATCTGCTTTGGGGTAGAGCGAAGGGTTTCAGCAGTCCCCCCTCCCTTGGGGAAATCCATCGCTCAATCCAACTTGCTCTGGTAATGGCACCATGTGCCCCTTTCTACAAAGGAGCAGTGGGAGAGAGAGAAGTGGTTGGGAGAAAGAGGATGTGCTGTGATCCACGCTGGAGGGGAGCAGACCCTTCGGTTATTTACTAGTATTGTAAGTTTTGTTTAACTTTTCTCTCTTTCAGTAAGCTCTTTTTTTTTCCTCCTCCTCTTAAATACAGAGCCCAAACTGTCCCAGCACCCAAGTGCTCCCCGCCCACTAGGGTCCAGCGGAGTCTGAATCTTCGATGAGCACCTCCGTAGTGGCTCCCAGGATCTCTGTGTTCATGACCAGCCCCTCCGGGTTTGTACTGCTGCCACTCCCCACAAAGAGCTTGCCATCAGCCACCAGGCTCACGCGCTCTGCTCCACCACAGTAGGTCTTCGGCATTCCGTCAGGGTTCAGCAGCAGGCAATCTGCTGGGGCAGTGCTTCCCAGCGGGTCGGGAAGAAGGGGGAGGCCCTGGCCATCGGTGGGCGGCGCAATGGCCTCGGGATTAGTGCCCAGGATGTCGGTGCTGGTGATGAGGGCACCCGCATTGGCAGCCAGTGCTTCAGCAATAAGCACTTCAGGGTGGCTCTTGGCTTTGTGGGCCACGACGCTGTCCTTCTTCTCAAATTTCTTGCCGCAAATGTTGCAGGAGAACTGGTAGAAGGAGTCTGCATCATGCTTCTTCATGTGCCAGTTGAGGGAAGCCTTCTGCCGGCAAGTGAATCCACAGATCTCACACCTGGGAGGGGAGGAGAAGAAGGTCACAACCAAGGGACATCCCCACACACTTGTGGGGACAGCAGTACCAAAGAGGCAGCCCAGGAAAACAGCAGGGGCTCACTAAAATGGGATGTCACCATAGCTCCAGCTCTTCCAGTTTTATTTGCAGAGGGTTTATGTTCCTCAGATCTTTACTGAGACGCTGCCTCAAAGCAGTGAGACAGGCAAGACAGGTGGCAGCTCAAACACTCCTACAGGTGTGTGTTTAAAGAGAGCTGGGACACCAGGAACAGGTTCCAGCCCTGACTTCAGAGCTGCCCCTGCTCTTGGTGCAGTCCAAGAATGGGTGTATCCAAGGGTCCCTCAAAGCAGGAGAACAAGACAGGCAGAGGTACTCACTGCAAGGGCTTCTCGCCTGTATGGATCATTCGGTGCACAGCCAAGTTATGAGAACTCTTAAACGCCCGGGCACAGTACTCACAGATGTAATCCCTTTGATCTAAAAAGCAACACCAGTTGGAGCATTACTCTCTGGCAGACCTGCTCCCTATCCCAGCTCTCACATGTTGCAGGTAAAGCTACCCAAGAAGCAGTAGAACTAGAAGTGCTGGGAGGCCAGCAGGCATACCAAAGGAGGAGGTGTCCCACAATACACCACAGCAGCTGATCTGGAGAGTTAAGGCATGATTAAGACTCTCCTAAGAGCTAATTATCCATTCTGACCAATACTGAAGGACTGGCAAATTAGGATAAAACTTTGCTGGGTTTATCCCTCTACAGAACCCTTGAGTGACACTTGCCAGGGGGTGAATTAAAAACTCCATAGCCTATTTCTTTCATTTCCTTAAAAGATGGTAATCCAGAAGGAAACAATACCCTGCTGCTGCTGCAAATCTATGCCACCTGCCTTGGCTTTACTCTCCCCAAAAGTCCTAGAGGCTTTTCCTTTTTTTTTTTTCCCCTTTCTGTTCACTGACCTGAGGAGGAGTTTGTATCTATTTCCCACCTCCCTGTCTGTACCTGTGTGGTGTTTGGCATGCCGCAGGAGCTGCTTCTGAAGTCGGAAGAGCCGACCACAGGAGGGATGAGGACACACATATTTTTTCTTCAGCAAGTGCTGGTACTTTATGTGATGCTATAAAGGAAGAGTGAAAGGTTGTAGACTCTTTCTTTACATGGCTGAGAGAATAGCTGAGACACATCAATCTCAGATGGCCCCTCAGCAGGCCACCAGACTGCAATCTGTGACAAGATACCACGAACACAAAGACTTTCATCTCCATCGAGAGAAGAAAGCCAAACAAATGTGGACATCTAGGAACAGGACAGATACAGAGACCCACGTGGCCACAATAGATTAAGTCTATCAAAAAGACAACATTAGGAAGGAGTGCTTCCATGCCAGTGGAGGACTAGCTGCCTGTTCTAAATGGCTTTTCCCTGCCCTCACACATGCCATTCAGGAAGTGAAAAATCTCAACCAACCTGCAGGTAACGCGGGTGAGCCAAGACTGTGCCACAGCCTTCCATCTCGCAGCGGACATACTGTATTGGAGGCTTCTTCCTAAGAAGTCAGTAAGTAAATGGCAGAATGGTTAGCTGATGCATCTGAAGCCAGGGCAGCAGCAAGATGAATGAGTGCGAGTGCAGCTCAGTGATGTGAGAGCAAAGGATTACTACTCCAATATTCCTGTTTGGGCTATGCTGATAGAGACTCTGTCCAAGAGTTCCCTCCACTCCTAGCACTACTTAAGGGCTCTCCCCAGAGCTGAGAAAACCCCAGGAGACACAGAGTTCCCAGAACCTTATCACTGGGCAATGCCAGGCTAGGGATCAACTCAGAAGTGGGGAGGGGGCTGGTTCAGTTGGAAGAAATCAAACCCGTATCTACAGGAAGAAAGGGGAAGGAAAGGAGGGAAGACAAGGCATGCTGCTATTTCCTTCCCCCCCCACCCCCCCCCCCCTTTAAGGCAGATTTCTATACTGTGCAATAGAGACGACTTTGAGACAATCAACATCTCTGTGTAGGACACAAGGGAAGCAAGTCTTCAGAACGGAACTAAGTAGGGGGGATCACTTACCTTCTCTTGGGCAGCCTTGGGCTCTTGTCATCCTTTCTCCTCCTTCCCCTCCTGTGACAGGGTTACAGAAACAGAATTGAAAGAAGCTTCTTTACATTGGTAGTGGGCAGAGTTTTTGAAGTGTATGCTACAAAGCAGGAGCATGCTGTAAGAAATACTACAGAACTCTTCCACACTTTTAAGCTGAAAAGTAACACTGCACCCGATAAGTCAGCTGCTCTGGCAAGTCAGCCACCTGCTCTGCGTCAAAACACCTGAAGAGTTTATAAGGAAACACTCTTGTAATAGATGGGCAGGTTCCCTAAAGAAGTTAAGTAGCCAGGCCTCCATGCAAATTGTCCCTGCATTTTGCAGAACTGCCACATCACACAGAAGACTGCTCCCTGTGGAGCTGTGGTCCCCCTGTTTCTGATACCTGGCTGACACTTTTTTCTGCATGACATTTGGTGGCATGTGGTAGGCCTCAAATCACCCTGCCTCTGCCAACATAGTCAGGCTGCAGCTGCATGACTACCTGCTAGGTCTAGCATACAACACATTTTTAAGCCTGCCTGGCTCAAATGTGTCTCAGCCCACCATTCACAGCTATGCAGATACCAGTAAACAGGTATCAGATAGCCACAGCCCAGCAGGCTGCGGTTAGAAATTACCAACTCTTCTGCCATAATGGAGTGAGGAAGGGCTATTTCAGAAAGCCCTCAACCAGGCAATCGCATGCTTCATATTTTTGCTTTTAAACCTGTAACTGTCCAAACAACTCACGACCTTATAATTAAATTCATCCCTTTCCAGGCCGCACGTCAGCACACAAGATTCTGCTCTTGGAAGTTTCTGCTGCAGACAGTTAGCAAGCTATTGCGTCATTAACTGCAAGCTCTAGAAAAATCAATCAAGTACAAGTTGGAAGCAGATTGAGAGGGAGGCAACATTCTTGAGAAATAAATGCTTCATGTGGTTTGCTCTCACAACCCCTCCCATTTCCTAATGCATTTTTTATAAACATGTAATTTTGCCAACACAGTCCAGAATTGATGGTGCACCCTATTTCCTCTACTCTGTTGGGTAATGTTTCATACTACGTGAAAAACATCAATCTGCACGACTAGAAAGAACAGGATTAATGATCTAGCAGCTATTTTACAGTCCCCTGAATTAACTATAGCAGATTATACACTTGTCAAGACAAAAATCTATGCTCCATCAGAGCAGACCTATGCTTACATGTAAAATGCACCCTTCCAAGCAATAGCTCTGCCCAGAACATCGTGCCTGCTTGATCATATTACTGCAGAGAGATACTCACAGTAGATTGATGGAAGTCTTTTCTAGACTGTACTGAGACACCTTTATTGTTAACAAGACCACACCAGTTAACATGCTTAACAGGCACTCAGCATTCAAGCCAAGCCTTCAGAAAAGGCACAGGTTTTATTATGCACAAAAGTAGGGTCTGATCTAAATAACACAACCACAAGCCTCAGAATGCTACCTCGAGCAGAAAAAAACCAGAAGTTCTCAAAACATCAGCATCCTTACTCCTCTCCAGTATAAATGAGCTCTGCAGCAGCTTAGAAACAGCAAGAGAAATTAAAACAAAGGTGTGCAGAGCCCCACGCTGCAGACCAGCAGAGGGAGCCCCATTTGTTCTAATTGCTCAAAGAGGAGCTAAAGTGCAAAACCTGCTTTTTTTTTTTTACCTCACATTATCCCAAAGAATGGCTTTGACACAGGCACATAAATTCAATCTACCTCAGTTGCCAGAAGGAAAGCTTCAGTGTTGAGTTCCAGTGACAGCATACACAAAGGTTTCGAGTCTCCACTCAAAGCGTTAGTGGCTGACTAGGTAGCAAAAGTTTGGTTTTTTATTTCTCCAAAACGAGGGAGAACACAGCTGTTTTTCCTGAGCTTTCCTATGTTAGTCCCAAATGTACAAAGTCGTCACTTACCACACAACACATAAAAAGTACTACCGTGTCTGCCTCTAGGCACACAACAGAAGAAATGTTGCCTTCTCAGACTATCTTTCCAATACAGTCTAATCTACTTCAGACATCACAACAGAAACCAATTTCAAGAATACTCTGAAGTATTTCATGCTGTATGACCATATCCAGGTAGGCTGACTAAACCACAGCATGGAGAAAAACCCCTCAACTTTAAATGAAAATACCAACTCTTTTATTTCTGCTTGCTGAATGTGCACAAGATACTAGGAAGCAGGACTTCTATCAGAACAAAAGGTTCTGCCCTATTATCTTTCAGGCCCAGAGGAGGAGGGGGGAAGCCAACAATAACAAAACACTGTTGTACACTAGCAAGAATGCAAAATATACAACACACACTGCTACGTATAACTGCAGAGTTTTACTTACTTCCTCGGTGGTTCTTCATCTTCCTGAAATTCACTCTCTTCTTTCACTTCTACTTTAATCTCTTTCTGTTTCTCTTTTTCCTCCTTCCCCTTGCTAGCTTTTCTCCTTTGCTTTGGTGCTTCCCTACAAAGATAAAAATACAACATATTACTCCGATACTCTTCCCATTGTCTGCTTTTTACAAAGGTTTAAGCAAAAACTGGATTGAAGTTCAGGTCTATTTATCAAGTTCCACTTCTAAGCAGAAGTATGAACAAAGATTAAGGAAGAACCTGGCAGCCAGGAGGGCTCTAAAGGCTTTAGTCTGTCAGAGAAGAACAGTCCCAATAGCTGTAGGCAATATTTAGAAAACACTGTGTCCAATGGGAGTCATTCCACCTTAGCAACTAGCACAGGTTCTTTGGGTCATATTAAGCTCATTCAACTAAGATGTCACAATTTTGGGGGGTCTGAAACCACAGTAAGTAATCCAATATACTTCTCTAGATGGGGCTTGTAGGTTTCATCTCTTGGATCATCTTTGAAGGGAACTTCTTCCTCACTGATGAGCATCTCCTCATCATCACTGCTGGGAGAAAAGGAGAACAGAGGACTTCAGCAGCAACAGTTCAAGCACTACTGCAAGAATATTCATGCATCATCCCCTAGGATGGGAAAGACACCATTACACAGCACTTTCTCATCCAGCATGACTGGGGAAAGCTAACAGCTTGCACTGACTAAGGAGCATGATGACAGCCAAAACAGATAGGCTAGGCAGAGCAGTTTCCTCTTGTGAACCCGCCTAACCACAGCATCTGCTCCTGAAGGAATAAAGCTACCAGGTGAAATGCCCAGATCAAATCTTACTGTCCATTTCTCCACAATATCTCCTGACACCTGCAGTCCATCTGCAATCCAGACTGAAAACGCAAAGGTCCAGGACTGAATGAAAACAGAGCTACTATCCGTCCCATAGATCCTTTCACAGAAGCACTTCTTTTGAAAAAACCCAGACTCTTATTTTCCCTTCTTGAGACACTATATAGGAAGAAATACCACAAAATACAGAGTTTCCTACCTGATTCCAGCTGGAGACTGATGCTCTTCTGTGACCTCTGAAAGGAAAAGTCACCATTAGGTTTCAATCTGTGTTCGCTGCAGTGAGCTCATCTGTCTCAAGATACTTCCGTCGACATTCAGTGCCAGGAGTGCTGGTGGCAGAAGGTACTCATGACCAAGAAGCACCACGCCTGTACCAGCCAGTCTGCATACAGCTCACAAAGTTACGCCCACATCCAGCTCCCTTCAGAGGTTCCCAAGACCTGACTATCTCCAGGCACTTTCATGCCAGGGCTTCCCACGTACCATATTCAAGCTGGTCTGTGTTTGGCTCTGACTTGCAGACGAGCTGCAGGGAACCAGTCTTGGATCTGGAGGCACGCGAATTCTCAGTGTCACGCTGGCGGGCCGCAGTGGCTGACCTGCTGCTGCGCCAGCTTCTGCTAGGCCTGGCTGTGCTGACAGGAGAGCCATGGCTGAGGACACTGGACACTTCCTCCTCTTCCTTCTCTTCTTTGGGATCTGAAACACCCATTGCAATCTCCTTAATAATAATAAAATGCATAAGTCCCATCACTAAATTCACACTCCTCTGTTGCACGATGTTGAATAGCATAAATGCTCCTGTCTACTCTGACAGGGAAACCACTACCTCTCACAGATTTGGAGTGTAGCTCTGCCAAGCCAGGCAGGACACACCCCAGGGCCTTACTTCAGCAAGCCTTCATTTAAAACTCTCATCACATTTCCCACTGCCTCTAAGTAAAGACACAAATATTTAAAAACAGCTTACATTTCCCTCTGATACAGGCTTGTGATTATTTGCTGGCTCTGATCTCCCCTAAGCACTGCAAGATAGACACTCATAAACCTCAGCAACTGCTTTATGAAAGACTAGCTTGAAAATTGGACCATATTAAAAGTCATGTTTGGAGAATCCCCCAAACACATATTTAATCAGAATTGTACACCTGGTAATAACCCTGAGGAATCTGAGCTGGATGTTTCTGGTCTTACACTAGAGCAAAAAACATCACAAGCACTGTTAGCCTGAGGTCTTTGCACTCATTTATAGCTTCTACAGGTGGTTTCTTTTTGGCTGATGGCTGATCTCCAGGTATGTTTTGGCAAGATAACAGAACTGGCTTAAATGTTTATGTGAGCAAGTTCATCCCTTAAAAACTAAAATTCCCAAGTGCAGTTCACTTGATCTCACTTTTTGGTGCTTACTGTGACACTGGGCCTTAATGAACTCAAATGATTTCTGAAATTTCACAAATTATGTGCTGAAGAAATTAATTCCAAGTAGCTGGCTATGCTCAGTACTCCAGGTTTGCCACTGCTTTAGTACACAAAGCCACCTGCAGCACTTCACAGGGCCTGTGTTCTAGGCTAAGCTCTGACCCACTCCTTTTCACCCAAATACATTTACACTGCTGTCTAGTTTCAGGTGGGTTTCTGCTGCCTAAGCACCAGCCAGCAGTATCACTGAGATGCCTGGGAGTTTATCAAGCATCTGCTGGCAAAGTCAGTGGACAGTCCTCTAAGGACTGGCTGGGGAGCAGCTCTGCTATGCCAGGAGCCCCAGTGAAGAGCAAACTGCACATCAAGAGCCAGGAGCGTGCCCTGGCAGCAAGGGAGGTCCACAGCATCCTGGGTGCCATTCACAGGGGCACAGTCAGGAAACAGAGGGACACTGTTAATCGCCTTTACTCAGCACTCGCTAGACCACATTTGGATTCCCCCTCCAGTTTTGGACTCCCACCACAAAAAGGCTGTCAACATGTTTGAGCAAGTCCAGAGGGGATCACCAAGATGGTTGGGGGCTGAAACACACAACCTGTAAGAAGCAGCTGAGAGAAATGTGCTTGTTCAGCCCAGAGAACAGAAAACCCTGCGGGGACACAACAGCAGCCTTACAATGTACAGGCAGGTTATCAAGCAGCCCAAACCTCCCTGCTAAGGTGCACAGCAGGCAGATGAGGGGCAGTGGTCATCAGCTGAAACAGAGAGATCTGACTGGATACAGGAAAAGCATTTTTCTCCCCCAAGAGGACAGTCAAGCACTGGAAGAGGGGCCCAGCAAGGCTGCGTAGCCTCCACAGAAACATAGAACGGTCTGGGTTGGAAGGGACTTTAAAGGGTCATCTAGTCCAATCCCCTTGCAACGAGCAGGGACACCTTCAACTAGATCAGGTTGCTCAGAGCCCCGTCCAACCTGACCTTGAACATTTCCAGGGACAGGGCATCTATAGTCTCTCTGGGCAACCCATTCCAGAGTTTCACCACCCTCATTGTAATAAATTTAAATTTCTTCCTTATATCTAGTTTGAATCTACTCTCTTTTAGTTTAAAACCATTACCCCTTGTCCTATCGCTACAGGCCCTACTAAAAAGTCTGTCCCCATCTTCCTTCCGAGCCCCCTTTAAGTACTGAAAGGCTGCAATAAGGTCTTCCTGGAGCCTTCTCTTCTCCAGGCTGAACAACCCCAACTCTCTCAGCCTTTCCTCACAGGAGAGGTGTTCCAGCCCTCTGACCATTTCTGTGTCCCTCCTCTGGACCTGCTCCAGCAGGTCCATGTGCTGAGGACCCCAGAGCTGGACGCAGTACTGCAGGTGGGGTCTCACCAGAGCAGAGGGGCAGAATTACTTCCCTCAACCTGTTGGCCACGCTTCTTTTGGTGCGGGCCAGGATACAGTTGGCTCTCTGGGCTGCAAGCACACATTGGCAGCTCACATCCAGCTTTTCATCCACCAGTACCCCCAAGTCCTTCTCGGCAGGGCTGCTCTCAACCCCTTCACGTCCCCAAGCCTATATTGACACCAGGAGTTGTCCCAACCCAGGTGCAGCACCTCGCACTTGGCCTTGTTGAACCCCATGAACCCAATTCCTGAGCTTGTCCAGACCTGACTGGAAAAAGGCCCTGATCAACATGATGTGAACACTGTATTGTACCTGTGCTAAGCAGCAGGTGAGACCAGAGATATCCTGAGGTCCCTCCCAACCTGAAATCTCTAATTTTGCATCAAGCCTTTTGAACCAAATGATCCTTTTACTTCTAGCACGTAGTTTGCTTTGTGTGACTCATTCCCCAATCCTTGATTAACAGGGTGGGAATAATCAACATTTGACTGAAAAAATCTGACTGGAATACAGGATGTGAGGCATCACAGTTTTGTTGTAAAACAGCAACCAAGTCTAACATCTTGCATGTATAAAGCCCACTTCATAACAGAGCATGAACTACACCTTCTTTTTGGCCTCCGGGTTTAGCAGATCTTAGGTTGAACTATGACTGCTTTACGTTCTTAATCCTAATTGTGAACATCTTCAGTTTTTTTGAGTGCTAAATTGAATCCAAAGACACTTGAAACCATTCTCTAGGAATTTTCCCCTCAAATGCTACCATGTTACCAGCATTAGCACACAGCTGCTCTTGAAGAGGTTTATTCCTTTGGAAGATGAGTCATTCAGCTGATTTCTTACCGCAAGCTAGTATTTTAAAGATTAGACTTATGGATTTGAAACAGACCTCCCTCAGAATACATTTCTACAAAGTACACCACTCACCTAGCAATTTTGCTTCATTTCTCTCAAGTGAAGGTGTTTAATAAGTCTTTCCCCATGATTTCTCCTTTTTACTCCTTCCTTTTATTTCAGCAAGCTTGTCTAACATATTCACTGCATTTTTACATGCTGTGAATACCTACGTATCTCCAAAAAACCCCATAGGTAGGTGAAATAAAGTATTTACTTTGCAGCAGAACTCGTAAAGCAATATAGAGCTATGTCGTGGTTTAACCCCAGCCAGCAACTAAGTACCAAACAGCTGCTCACTCACTTCCCCCCCACCTAGTGGGATGGGGGAGAGAATCAGAAAAAAAAAGTAAAACTCGTGAGTTGAGGTAAGAACGGTTTAATAGAACAGAAAAGAAGAAACTAATAATAATAACACTAATAAAATTACAATAGTAATAATAAAAGGATTGGAATATACAAGTGATGCACAATGCAATTGCTCACCACTCACTGACAGATGCCCAGTTAGTTCCCGAGCAGCAATCCTCCCTAGGCCAGCTCACCCCAGTTTATATACTGGGCATGGCATCACATGGTATGGAATACCCCATTGACCAGTTTTGGTCAGCTGCCCTGCCTGTGTCCCCTCCCAACTTCTTGTGCCCCTCCAGCCTTCCTGCTGGCTGGGCATAAGAAGCTGAAAAATCCTTGACTTTAGACTAAATATTACTTAGCAACAACTGAAAACATCAGTGTGTTATCAACATTCTTCTCATACAGAACCCAAAACATAGCACTATACCAGCTACTAGAAAGAAAATTAACTCTATCCCAGCTGAAACCAGAACAAGCTATTAGTTGAAAATCCTTGTAATTCTAGACCCTCCCAACAGGGGACACAGGTCCATGCGTAAGGGTCAGAGCTGCACCAGGAAACTTGTATCTGCAGAGTATTCAGCTGCAGTAGCAGCTGGAATCAGCACTCACCAAGGCTTTGCCTGAAGTCTAAAATTGCAAAAGTACTAGATTTCTAATAAATTTTATGTCTCTTTCCCAGACCTAAATTTCCTTTCTCCTTCACAAAAACAGTTTTCTGATGAATCCAGCCTGCCTCTCAAAAAGCAAAACAAGAACAAAAGAAAAAAAACAACCACCACCAAAAAAAACCCAACCCCAAACCAAACCAGAACAAACACTAGATACAGAGACAGCAACTGGCTTAGAGAGGAAAAAAAAGCACTTCCTCCCCCTAATGCTTTCTTGTCTAACACATCTGACCTGGCATTAGAGGTAATCACAAGCCTGTCACTGGAGATGTTGCAATTTTAATTGTGTTTGAGGATTCCTCCCCAAACTTGTGATGTTAGGCATGAAGTAATAGGACTCACATCTGCATTTAGGTTAGGAACATTGCTGTCCTTGTCTCTCATCACCAGCGGAAGGAGTTAGGAGATGCCTACCTCTCAATTGACTACACAGGGACCTTACGGTTATTTTCAGCCCTGTCTTGGGTACCACACTTAGCCTGGTTAAATCCAGGCCCTGTGGAAGAACACAGCATTACCCCTCTCCTCTCACCAATGTCTCTATACAGAAAGCCACACTCCTCAGTTAGCAGGATTTGGCTAATAGCACAAAGAAGCAAGAGAAACAAGATAGAGGGAATAAACATTCCTACTACAGATCATCAGGCTCTGCTTGAATCTCTTGAGACTGAAATACAGGAAAAATTTAAATTAAAAGGCTGTAGTCAATTCTGCATTTAAAACTGTATAAACTTGTCAACACTACTAGCTCTGGCTAACTGCAATTTCTCTGGAAGGTTCCTGTCCTCCCATAAGATGCACAGAAAATGGATTATAGGCCAGCATCTTGTTACTTAGTTGCAAGCGTCAACAGTGGTGATGGACACCAAGTCATAAGAACTCAGACTCCCAGAGGACAAAAGAATACATGAGACACAATAGGTACTGAGGCACCCCCAGTACAAAGCGAAAAGAAGCACCGAGCATTTGCTTTTCAGATCAGCTCCTGCAAAACAAATTACGTGCCTTGCTTTTGGCAGAGTCTGCCGGCCAGTTGGCACATGCGACCTCAGATTAAGACCCAGTGCTGCTGTCTTTTGCCTGAATCACATTTCATGGGGAGGAGGCAACAGAAGCTACAACTTGGCAAAACGAGTCTGCCAAGAAATGTCCCCATGCTTGCACTCCCCTGCAACTCTCCAATACTTATATTAGTTATTACCCACCTCAACCTGTAGCCTCTGCAGAAGTCAGTTTCGGGAACTGTGTGGATGCCTGCATCTTTCAGGAAGTCACTCAAGAGAGATGGGGAAAATCCACTTTCTGAAGTCCTACCAATCCTTTTGACCTTTTGGCTCCTGGGGTTCTTCCTACCTTGAACTCTCCCTTTAAGTCAGTCACTTAATGATAAACCGCTTTCGTTCTGAGGTACTTTCACCATTCTGCTGATTCTTCCCAACAGCCTTTAAACTTAACAGTGTCCAGGGCAGAAAACATGTACAGATTTGAGTGATGGTACACACAAGACGCATCAAACGTCCTTTAATCTTAAAATTTTGTGAAGAAAACACCAGTCACTGGGAGAACGGACAAGAAAAGGAAACCTGGGAGGAAACTAGCTACAAAGTTGTTGTTCAAAGACAATCAAAAGACAAGACTCTGGGCACTGCTCTGCTTCTTAAGAGAGCTTACCCGAGTAATGCTCCATCTTTACTCAGCATGGTAGTCAGCACAGTTTCCCATTTCAGCTGTGCAGCAGAAATGTATTCTCATTCATACTCTAATTCTGCCCCTGGAGCGCTGCACGCAGGGTTACCAAACGAATGAAAGCATCTCTATCTCAGAACCAATATCATATTTTTCTACATATACCAGTGTTGCCACAAACTGAAACAAAAGGGATAAATACCAAAGTTTGTCCACTGCCTCTCAGACCAGGAGATAAACTCACCCTTATGAGTCTCAATTCCTCCCTCTATCATAAATCCACTTTGTAGGCAGGATACTCACAGGAAGCCACGGAGACTGGCACTCACGCTTTCTCATGCTTGCTTTCTTGTTTCATCTACAGCAGCACTGCTCCCCAGCCCCACAGCATTTTATTTGTAGGAAACTGTTCCAAGAACAGGATGCTTACTGCTTCTTTTTTACATCACTGGATGCAGCAAGCGTTAAGAGCGTGTCTGGGTAACTGACAGCAAGCCTACAAGGGCCAGAGCAGTAAATACACATATCCCACAGCTGACACCTCCCTGACCTTCTTTCCAAGCACTGAAGGAAAACAAAGTTCCAAGCACATATCAATTACTCATTGCAAAGAGCAGAAAGGTAAAGTCCAAACCAACTGCATTTACTTCCTGAAGAAGACGTAGTAGTTCCTTCATCACAGGACTTGCATGATCATGCTGTGCCTGTCTGCCGCTCTCCTTCTACCCCTGTTCCCCTAATAGCTTGTGGATGCAGTGGCTATGTTGCTCTATATTTTGGGAAAGATAAGTAGGTAGCCAGGGAATGGAGACCCGGATTACTGCTCCCTGCAGGAAGGGTGCACCGAAGTTAACACTAGCGCAGGTGCCATTTTGCAAAGTTGGCAGCACTGCTGGGAGATACTGTTGTCCTCAGGCTTCACTGGGGATGAAGAATGGAAGTCCTCTGGAGCAGAGGTTCTTGCTTCTGCTGCTTACAGCACAGCTTGCAGACTTGGCATAAACCAGCCTTTTACAGCTGGTGCATTGCTATGCACCAGTCCTGCTATACTGGCAGCTCGAAAATCCACTCAATTACTCTCAGAACTGGGGATTGTTTGGTACTCCACATCTACTTTTACCAGCCACACTTGTTCAGATGTTCAAGCTTTTATTTACCAACCCCCTTTCAGCCTGCAGCTCAGAGGCAAGCTTGTTGCAAAATAATAGATTCCCCTCTCTCTCTTTTTTTTTTTTTGAGATCTCAACAGTAACAAATACCCATGCCGCTTTATCAATCCTTGATGTATAGAAAAATAAAACTTTCGACTGTTGCAAATTAACATTTTGTTGATTACTAACAAGAAATTTTCTAAACATTGATTTATAAAGCATTTGAAAGAATCTTCCTAACCCTGTGAAGTAGGCAGTTTCAGAAAACTCCCACATCCAATTAAGTGAAAGGAAAATAAACTATGAATTACTAAGCTACAGAACAACTATTACAAAAAAAAATGCACCACAAAATATATACCTCTCAGACTGTGACTTAGATTTAACATAGTAACCATACAAAAGATAAAGCACTGAACATATAATTTTTATAGTGGCACAGACAAATATGAAACTCGGGAAAAAAATCCTAGTGTAAACCTCTATCCAAATGGCTCCCCACCCCGCCGAAGAGCTGTGAAATTGTACGTATGGGACACAAGAAAATCCTCATAGGAGCCAAAGTAGGTTTGGGCAATCTGAGTTATTTAAATTCAGCACATTTTTATAAGGTTTGATTTTAAGCAATGACAATTCTCCCTCAAAACACCAGCAAAGTCTTAAGGGAAAGCAGTCATTAACAAAGCAGCATGAAGCTTTAAGAATACAAATAATGCGGTATATTGCAAATTATCTATGCTACAAAACCATTTGGTACAACTAGACTCTTAAAGTTTTCCATCTTTTTTTAATCTGTGGAACCTTACAGTTTTTCTAGCAGTTAAAAGTGGACTGCTACAGAGTAAGTTTGTATTTCCCACTTATTTCCTTTCACAGACCTTGAAGAAATGGCTCGCTGACCTCCCCTCTCCCTTGAGCCTTCAAATCACAGCTTGAAAGCCACTGTGGTGGGAGAACGGCTGCTATACCAGTCACCCACAAAATACATTACAGTAGCCTCATATGGAAAGCCTCAGCAGGGAGGGAAATCTGTCACGGAACAAATCACCAAGATAGTTATCCACATGTGTGAATATCTAACAAAAAGAATTCCACACACAACTCCTTTTCTAACACACAGTTTCTATAACCATGTGCTGAAGAAGCCTGTAAATACTGCTGGCGTGATCCTTTAGCCCACACTGTGCAAAAAAACTTTGATTTGAGAACGGACTTCCAAGGAGGTTACTCTCCCTGCACATGGCACTACATCTCTTTTGAGCACAGCTTTAAGTAAATAAAGGCTTCATGTGGCCCTGTTTTACCTCTCCAACAAACTCTTCTTTCCACCTTTTAATAGCAATACCACACAGCTGTGTACCTACATTCACTTAAAAGAAATACACTGGATCTTGTTCTTATCACTGCAAAAAAGCATCAATACCAATGTAAAGTTGCAAGATGAACACAGGCAAGAAAAATAACTTGCATAAACAAGGGTCCACATCAAGTACGTTTCAGCTGTGTGACACGAACAGAGCAACATTAGACACGGAGATTCAGTAATCTGAGTGTTCATTCATGGTATATTACGTTTGTACAAATGCTTACAACCCCACCCTCTTTCTTCTTGCTGCAGGAGAAGTAATCTTCTTGCAACCTGCAGCTCTAAAACTTCGAAGAAAAAACACATATGTTTTGGGAACACAGTAAGGCAGGGGGGCTCTACCACTAAGCACAAACCTGGCATTTTTATATTCAGCCACTACTCTGACACTCCCTCCAGAATAGCTACACAGCCTGTTTTTTTCAACTGTAATTGATTGAAAGATTTCATTCAAACTCCTAAAAGTGGTTACTAAACAGCAGAGGCAAAATCTTACAAAAAGGTGGGTAGAGTCAGAAACTGGTTTGGGTGTAAAATTAAATTGGAGAAGCAGGTTTTGTTTGACTGCTAACATGACTTTAAGAGTCACAGTAAGCACTGAATTTTCAATCCAGTACTGGAAGGACATGAAGTGCATTCATTAAATCTATATTCCAATAATTAAAATTATTCAGGCCTAACTAAAATGAAAATTATTTCCACAAGACTATACAGCATCACAGGAAGTCAAATGTGAATTACACTACACAGTCTGACTAGCTACATGAATTCATTTATAAGCTGAGACTAAATATTCTACTTACATAACTAATATTTCTACAGAAACACATTAGGGTAATATTGCAATTGCATGACTAAGCAGACAAGACGGGAAATACAATTGGTATGGCTGACTTTGCAACTGCCTTCGTGCAGACTAGTGTGGTAACAATCGCGTACTAATTCTGACACAATACGCACCTTCGACTTTAACCTTCCTGTAATCTTCCCATCAGACCTGCACAGTCAGACCTTTGTGCCTGTGCTCCCAAGTCGACAAGCAGAAAAGCCCTCTTATCCCATGGCACTACACAGAAGAACGTAAAACTTGGCAAGACACTTCCACTGTTATAGCATCTTGGTTATAATCGATAGCACAAATTTAGCTGTGATCACACCCATCATCCCTAAGCCTTCCTTACCAACAGCAACACTGGTGGTTTTACTTCAAAATATAATCCCAAACATAAGGCAACAAAACTTGCTAAACAAACTTCGGTGCAGCAAGTTTTTCATTTGTCCAATAGATACACAGGATGTGTCACCAGGTATACCTCACTTCCATAGGCCATTTGCCCAGTATACAGAGGCTAACAGTTATGGCTGAGCTCACGCAATAATATTCTAATCTGGATTTAATATTTTATAGTAAAAGGTAACAGCAGAACGCAAATCACCACGCAGAATTAAATTCCGTGCCAGAACTCACACCAGTAAATGCTAGCACTACATTCAAAGGCTTCACCAGAACCACTCTGCAGTTTTACTGGATTTCTTCCTCAACCCAGCTCCATCCAGGGGTGGAACAACAAATGGTATTTTACTTTTCAGAATTACAGAGGACTCCTAGCTAACAAAAACCGTGCTGTGCAGGGAAAGCTACAGTTTGCTTACACCTGATTAGGCCTCTTGAAACATTTTATGCTAAAGGCCAAAAAGGGGGGACTGGGAGAGAAGTTTCTCTCCTGCATACTGCATGATCTGTCTGTCTGAGGAAGACACTTTATTCAGTCTGTTTCCATGTCTTCCCCAATAAGCACAAGCATGCAGCAAGGACTTCATCCAGTGTGCAGCTGGGACACAGAAGTGCAGCTTTCTCACTTCTGCATTTTTAAAGACTAAAAAACAAACAAACAAAAAAATCACCAAGGCAGATTTCCTTTGGACTAGAAGTAGTCATCATTTCTCAATGCCAATTGCCATGCAAACATTCACACCACCTATTTTGGCTGCAAGTGTAATCATAAAAAAAGAGTCCAAGAAATTTAGTAAATACTCTTTCCACTTTCACATTCAAGGACAGCTGAACCTCTCAGAGCCCAAAGTTAAATGGCTAGAGTGCAAGAGCCACCAAACTTGGGAAATTTCAGACTGGCATTTGCCATTTCCAAGCACGTCCCAAGAAACTGGGGTAAAAATGGGACCATACATAAACATTTCTGCTTAAGGGTACCCAAAATACTGTGAATCACTATTAAAATGTGATGTTAACACTATATGCATATTAAGTGACAATGCCACACCTTTTTACACATTTCAGCAATTTTGCCATGACCTAAAAGGCTGAAGCTCTTACAATACCCTGCCCACCCTTTACGCAGTAAGGGGTAAATGGACACAAGTGGGGTCTGTGGTAAACACACATCGGTTAATTCTGCTTTGGTCTGAAAAAACACACCTTGCCAGCTAGAACTGTGACGGATTTCAACACCCAAATGGAATAAAGCTATAGACTTGTAGGAATATAGTTAAAGAGCTATAGAATTACAAGACTAAAGGCAGCCTTCAAGACACAAATGCCTGCAAACAAGAACTGAACTTTCTGCTCCAGCAGAAAGGTGAATTCATTTGCACAGGTGTATGACCGTCTTTCCTCACTATTTCATTCTGTGACAATTCTCTAGTGCCAGATCAAAACCAACACTACACAAAGCCTTTTACTTGGAACTGTTTCAGAAGTCATCACTGGGTAAGGAGCAAAGCCCTCTAACAATTTTTTTTTTTTTGTACAAGAAGCTGTTAAACAGATGCACAGAGCTCACATAGTTCGCACTGGAAGAACAAAAGTTCTGCTCCTGGCTGCAGCTCCCCACATTTGGGGCTTTCTTGATTAGACCCATTAAGCTACTCTCTCGCCTTCAAAACTTTTCTCTTTCATCCCTGAAGATGTAAGCATAAAAAATTAACCATCCACTAAAGCTAGAAAAGTACAAGTGTAAATATTTGACTTCTCTTATTTCCACAGATCTTTCACATGTCTCTTGAGGACCTACACCTGTATTTATGACAGTTTTTAAAGACTAAAAACCAAACAAGAAACAAACAAAAAAAATCACCAAGGCGGATTTCCTTTGGATTAGAAGCAGACATCACTTCTCAGTGCCAATTTCCATGCAAAGGTTCATGCCACCCATTGGCATGACGCAAGCCCAGGTTTTGCTAGCTACTCGGGACCACCATGTAACAAGAGCTGTCAAACTGCAGTGCAGCGTGCTCTCAACTTCTGATAGCAAAGTAATACCCTAGTGGTTATTTGGAAGAATAAGTTTTTGTACACTGGGCACGTGCGAACATCAGCAGCAGCTTATCACAGTTCCACAATCATGAGAGAGACTGTGGAAAGAAACTGCATGTCATCAAGCAACAAAATATTCTTTAAAAGGAAGATCCAACAGACATTTGGCTACCTTTGTGGGAAAGCCCTAACTTTCTGGATGGAATACAACAGTAGGAGTAAGTAATTTAGCTCTTACCTTTACCAGCTGCTTTATCCGTCCACCTGAAAAAATACAAAAGGCGAGCATAAGAGACAGCTTCTATGGCGTGGCAGCAGAACAAGAAACTGAATGATGTGGAGAATGAGCCCCAATTCCCAACTGTGGACAGACCCACTGGCTTGTTCTCAAATCGCTGGTTTCAACCCCTTATACCAACACAGATTATTTCATCCAGAGAAAGCTTAGGTGAACTATAATAATACATCAGCAAAAGCCCAGTCTTGCCCTTAATTGTGACATCTAAATCAGAGGGACTCTGTCCTTGGAACAAGGCAGATCAGCTACATTACCAAATGCTCCAAGTGCACATGTGCACGTGGCTAGTTTCCTACTCCAGAAATAAAGCAGCAGTAAGATATAATCGTCTCCTCATGGGAAAATAAATTCCGCCACCTCCTTCACGGAGACTTTCGGCACAGGGCACCAACACAAGCTGGGCACCGAGGAGCACCGAGGAAGGCGGCAGCTATCCCCGAGGACGCTGCGCAGCAGGCGGCTCACACAGGAGGCACTTACGGTTTTGCTTACAACCGAAGGCACGCCTGCTACAATAGGCAGGGCGGCCGAGGGCAGGCAGCACTCGGGACACGGCCTTTCCTGGGAAGGGACCAGTGGGGCCGGCCCCGGCTCGGCCCGGAACAAAGAGTCG